>NC_142747.1:695000-868750 GCF_051943395.1 Hippocampus bargibanti | reverse complement strand
TCTCATATTTGGGAGCGCGGAGCTTCCAGTTACATTTATTAGAGTTGTTACTGCAAAAGTTTACAGAACATTGCAGGAATCGATCGTTAGCAGTACCGAGTGGACATACAAGGAACCGCCGTAAATGTTTTTATGGGTCTATGCCAATTCATGCAATGGGCTCATCGAAGTGTAATTAGTTTTTCATGAAGTTTGGTGTACTTGTTGATACATTAAATCTCATATTTTAGGTCCATTGGAGCTGGGGTTTGGAAGCTGCGGCCCAACGAATTTTGATATTTTTGGCTAAAAGTAGACCAGTACAGAGGGTACTCCGCCTACTGCGAGAAGAGTTCCTCGCAAACCCATGACCCTTGTGATGAAAGTGAAACAATGCTGACCACAGCAATTTTGCGCTACTTGTTTATCCACATCAAATGTTTTGTGTGTAATTGATCAGGTGTTGCATTGGCAGCAGAGTTGGAGTGTAAGCATTTATCTGAGCCGAGCTATAGCCCATTTCAGCTGCTCCGCTTTTGTTGCCATTTCCTTTGTACCTATAGCGCCAAGCAGAACCGGCAATAATCCAAGATCCGCTTCTCTCACCTGGGATGTTGCTAGTAGTCAATTCGTAAGCCAAGAGCACATTTCAACAATGTTGTTAATTTTTAGAGGATCAGAGTGAACCAGCAGGCACTCGGATGGTATGAAAGGCCAGGGATTACGGCGATGAGTTGACTGTTCTTGGGTGTTGAGAAATACATTTGCTCCCAAAAATAAGATTGAGACTATGGAGCCACTGATCGGTGCAACATAGACTGTGGAGCAAAGTCCCGAAAATATGGTATGCTGAAAAATTCTGCCAAAAATAAATGAAATCACTTTTTGCTTGTGGGTCAAGTTTTTTTTAACTCATTCACTGCCATTCCCGAATTTATTCGGGCATTGAAAAGCATGATGTAGAGTGCCATTCACGAATGTGTTCGGGTTTTGTTTTTTTCTAGCGAGGGTGTGCGTTTCAAGCTTCGGTCAGCCCTCTGGCAATGTTTTTCCCTCCAACCTTTTGTACAGCAGCCTCCACTTTCGATGTAGATATCTCTACAACCAAGTAAGTTCAAAATAAACTTTTTTTTTTTCTGGTGAAAGAAGCGAGTCTAAGGTTTCTTACGCTGCATTGAATGTTTATGTAGTCATAAAAGTCAATCTTCTGTGGGTCCTGCAATTTGAGTGAAAACGACAAAAACCCTGGCACAGTAGTGGATGCAGTTTTGCACTTCGTTTGGCAGTGAATGAATGAGTACAATGCTGATTAAAAAATAAAAATAAAAGGTCAAACACGAAACTTGTACAAACCACTCAAACAGCTACATACGCATACTGTTTATGGAAAATGTCCTCAGACCTTACCTTGCTGAGAAGAGGCTGCAGTTTGGTCAGTGCAATGACAGTGGCCTCAATCAATACTTGGCTGTTGTAATTGTCAGGACCTTTCAGACAGCTCTCAAGACCCTAAGAATATGAAAAATATGGTGTGAAAAAAAAAAACGTCTTTTGTATAACTCAAAGGCATAAAACATCCAATGACAAACAAGTGCTCCCTCTGACCCGGTCTATGCTGAGGAGAGGGCTGGCCTTGCTAAGGATTCGGATGATCTGCTTTATTTGACCGTGGCTGACCCGCTTACTGATACAACCAAACACCACGAGGGCTCTGGGCTGGAGAGATGGATTGTACTGGAAGGCAAACCTGGTCACAAGTAAACTCAGGATTAAACATAACAAGAACAATCGTGGTTCCTATCCAATAATAAGGACAAATAACTGCCATACTTCTGCGCAAGCTCAGTCCACTGGTCCAACCACTTACAAGATGGGATGTCCCTCATACAAGCCTATTGAAAATGTGCAAAACCCATTAAAAAGCAATGCGGTAACTAACAAGACTTCCTCCAACAATCACCGAGGTGATGGAAAAATGACTGACCTCCATGATTTCCAGTAAGGCCTCTGTGACAGTCTCCAGGGACGAAAGGGCAAAAGTCTCCCTTTCGTATGACCCCGGGGAGAAGGAGCGGTCTCTGTAGCTGGAGCGGAAGGCAATCACAGCTGCTGATTTAACTTTGCTGATTCCAAAGAGCAGGTAAAACTTGGGCAAGGAGAACTCTGTCAGACTCAAACGCAGCACTTGTTTTGTCTCTTCTACAAAATGAGAAACAACCCTCTTAGAATGTTTTTTTTTTTTTTCAAATTATAAAGTTAGGCATCACCATTAAAGGACAACCGACGTCTCCGGACAAGTTGTGTCCATAATTTGTCAAATGGCTTCAAATTACTTGTACTGAGCATATTTTACAAAGATTCCACCGCATATAGCTATATTTTACACTTTAAGACTGGCGCTGAATATTCCGGAAGGCTTGTTTTTGAGTTGGTGATGAGTCCCCATCCTACGTCACTGAAGGAACGCCCCTGACACGTCAATGCATTTTCCTGAAAACTTCGTGTTGCACCAAAAAGAGGCAGAAGAGGGTGACAAAGCTCCGTGTAAGGAATTAATCAGCCTGTGGAAACGGGCTGATTAATTCGGAGTTTTGTCGCCATTTTCTGCCTCTTTTTAGTGCTACATTTCCCCCCCTATTGCCTCAAAATGACACGGAATAAATTATTTAATCGATTGCAAACATGTATGTTTTCCTCTTCAGAACTATTTGAATCATATTCATTACTGGATGAGTAACAAGAAAGCATATTCTCCCAATCTGAAGCCATTGTTTTGATTCTCCAGCAAGGTAAGACGTCTTGGGGTGACGCCATGAACAAGGGGACGGGACCTTCTGAAACTGGCCACTTCCGGGTTCATTTTTTTTGCAGATTTTGGACACTTTAAGTCATTTTTATTGGTGTTTTGCAATTGACTAAAAATATCATCCTGTGTGTTTTGGGTATTTTAGATGCTATAAAACGTTTTTCTGATGTCAGTTAGGAAACAAAAAAGTGATGTCGGTTGTCCTTTAATGCTATCGATGGCAATATGATTAGACGAAGTCCTCACCGCTGAAGTTAAGCTGTGAGCAAGTACAAAGGGAATGAATTATGTTGATAACTAAACCATGGGTAGAAGCCCTGAGGGACAAGGGCCCAGTGGCTACCAGCAGGGTCACAACATGGAACAGGTATGGCAGGTGGGCAGCAACATCCAAAGAGTTGTTGAATGAAAGCATTAGCATGTAGCGTGCCAGAATGGCTATGTCATCCCACATCAGGTGCTGCTCCAGCGTTGGCGTTGGCGACAAGCAGGTCTTGTCGATGATCTTGCACATTCGGCCAATGACCTGTCACAAAGAACAACAAATAAATAATAAAAATTCAACCAAAAATAATTTCTTAGTTCTTGTAGAATTAATCGAAACACATTGAACCCACTGTAAGTGTAAGGTTTAAAATACATAGTTTTTAAAGACACAAAGTGTGTATTGTTGTCTTAAAAACACGAACAGAAGGGAAATGGAGCAGCCTCCATGTGTGGCAATCGTCCCGCAATTGCTGCAGCATTTTTCTACGAGTGCCGCAACTGTCTGTTTTGATTGCCGAAAATGCTCCGGCATTGGCGATACTCGGTGGTCGAAAAGTTCGTATTATAAGGCGTTCGTTAGTTGAGGTCTCACTGTATATATATATTGTTCTGATGACTTCAAGATGGCGCCGCGACAGTGGCTGCCTTTCGAGCAAAATTTCATTTATAAGCACCTTTCAAAACTCTCAAGGACACTACAGTCACAGGATATTTTCTTCTGCGGATGAGCAGCGGCAGCCACACGCGCCAGCGTTCGCTCAACCTGGAAGATATAGAAGTCTGATATTTTTTTCAGTTAGAGTTTTTATTACGTATTTTCTTTTCTTAAACCTGTTCTGGTTTCAACATTTAAGCAAAAATTCAATTGTAATTGTTGGGGTAATTCGCTATACGAACATCTTTAAACATCTTTTTGCATCATTTCGTTTTGGTTTGGACTTCCTGATACGTCAGATAGAAGATTAAACTAACTTTCTGTCCAACACCTGGCATCCTGCTGATTTAACCATCCTCTGCCATCAACACCCGTAGAAGCCATGAGCCAGGGATGAACGATCACGATAAACCCATTAGTAATATATTAGAATGGTTAATACCAGTGTCTGAAACTCATGAGTAAAAGTGAGTTGCCATCAGGGCAGACAACTCTGAAAAGTAGCCTCCCATAAAGTGGCCTGCCCCATTTTTCACAACTTGAAACACAATAAGACGACTCTCTTCTTCTTTCGGCTTTTCCCTTCAAGGGTCGCCACAGCGAATCACTGTCCTCCATCTGACCCGGTTTTGTCCATCCTCTTCTCTCACACCAGCTACCTTCATGTCCTCTTTGACCACATCCATAAACCTCCTCTTCGGTCTTCCTCTCGGTCTCCTGCCTGGCAGTTCAAGGCTCAGCATCCTTCTCCCGATATAGTCACTGTCTCTCCTCTGGACATGTCCAAACCATCTCAGTCTGACTTTGTCTCCAAAGCCTCTAATATGAGTTGTCCCTCTACTGGACTCATTCCTGATACTAACCAACCTGGTCACTCCCAAAGAAAACCTCAACACCTCCAGCTCTGTTTCCTGTCTCTCACAAAACTCTCAAGTACACTTTACAGTCACAGTATAGTCCGAGGCACGAAACAGGCTTCTGATTGGCTGCCGTGCCGAGTATGCAAATTGCCAAACGATCGTTCGTTTGCTTGTAGCTTTTGCTTTATTGAATAAATCAAAAAAATAAACGGTTGATTTGAAAAAAAAAAAAATTGTACGCCCGACGTAAAAGTTGTACGCCCCAAGCCTGCGGGCAGACGTCATTTCAAACACTGTTAATACAGTAGTTTACTCTATCTTAAAGATAATAAAAACATAAACACATTAATAAAAACATTGGTCTGGCCCTCGACAATATTCTTTTTTTTTTATTGTCGCCCTCTGTGAATTTGAGCTTGACACCCCTGGTTTAAGAGGAAAAAAACAAGGGACAAATTAGGATGTAACGTCAGATGTCATCTGACTGGTTGTCCGCTGTATCGATTAAATGAAGGGATGGCTGATAGGCTGACGTCTATTTAGTCTTCCAAACAAGTCAACTTTATTTGAATATTAACAGTTGATGACGATGACAATCGCATGACAATGTCACATCACCTTGTCATGCGATCTACCAAAAGTATCTTGGAGATCAACTGGTAGATCGCGATCGACGTTTTGAGCACGCCTGCTATCAACAATGGAACTCTTTCAGTGGAGTAGTGCTGTCTACAGTAATCGGAGCCAGGGCCTGGGCTTACTATTGTGTCTCTGTTGTTTTTTGTTTATGAGTTCCAAGTCTAACTGGGATACAGAACAGAAGCAAGTAAGTTGAGTTTGCTGCTCTTCCACTGAAGTTATGAACGATGGATTTATTTTTTCAAGTGGTAAGTATATTCACCTTTACAGACCAATTTTAATACACTTTATCAATTACTTCAATGTGTCATTTGTTAAATGCTCTAATAATACCATCCCATTGCAGCTGCATTGCGCATCTTAAATGATTTATATTGGGTTTGTCATGAAGTAAAACGAGTACTTCAGGGAAGGTTCTCACTCATGCAGTATCCTTTGTCAGGATCCACCAAAACTGAATCAAGGCAATTACATCTATGTTGGGTGATTAAAACTGTTTCACTTGTTAACCAAATGACGTCTGAGTTCACTGAAGAAGTACAGTAACTAAGAAGTAGTCAAGTTGGCTAAGAGTGAGCGTTTGTGGATGATGGGTTTACATTTGACAGCAATATTTTGGCAAAGTGTGCCCGGTTAACAGCGATTGAAAACTTGTTTTTCCTCACTATTTGGGCCTAAAACAAGTAAAATGACATGACGCAAAAGGGCGTAGCCTCACCTTACTGGAGACCAGTTTAACATTTCCTGATGCCAAAGCCACAGCTGTATCAGCCATGACCTCAGCCTTGATAGAGCCCAGGCCTCCTGTCGCACTGGTTTTGATAAAGCAATCCAACACCACGTCCAACAAATCTGTAATCTAAATTCACGATGACAGCATTTCAGGTCAAAGGGCAAAAAAATCCAAAATTAATTCAACACTTATCCAGCCACCTGTCCATTTTCTGGACCATGAAATGAAATACACAATACATTTCCATCACTGCTGTGATTCGCTCACCTGGCCCAAGCTTCCCCAGATCTTAGCTTGAATGGATGGATACATTTGCTTTTCGTTGATGGTCATAGTAATGAGCTTGTCTAAAATGGCAGTGACACGTTGCCGCTTGGCATCATCGTTGTGCTTACAAAAGCGAACGAGGTTGAGCAGCCACGGTGTCATGTACTCCAAACAAAGGTGCTTCAGTTCAATGCCTGCAGAAAAGAAATTTGATGACATTGACATTTCAGTCAACGGTGATGTTGAGAGGATATTAATTACTTGCCACGTGTAAAATGTAAACGCTGCAACTGAAAAAAAATACTAGAAAACATTTCCAAGCAATTGGAGAGCACCCAAACTGGGCATAGGCCCAATAAAACATCAAATGTTGGGAAGGAGGTTGTCAGTGACCCAAATTTTTTGAATCCTCAGGAGCGGGCATTCCTTCGGACTGATGGAAGCTATATCAGTAATTCTGTCAGTAATTTAGGTCAACCCAACTGGGTCCAGTCCATCCGTCCCGAGATGACTGGACCCAGTTGGGTTGACCTGAACAGGAAACATGCATTTATTCAACTGTCCGTCAAGCTGCAGGAAATTCACTCCATTGGATTGGCTTTACACACACTACTGCAGACCACAATGACATTTGGAACATCGGTCCATCCTACTTTCCATCCAAATACCTAACACATATGTTATTTAGTTGGATTTGGTTGAGTTACTATGAGCAACGGCTCTGAAGGTACTTACTAGATTTGCTGAAGCCAGAGATGCACTCCTCCAGAAACTCCAGTGTCAGATGTGGTTCATTGGCAGCTAGTGTTTTACTGATAGAGACGATAAAAAGAGTGTTGTTGGCTGGAATGCAGAGGCCTGATGTCTCCAACAACTGGCCTTCTATCTTCAGGTTGAAGGTGCAAGTCAAAGCACACAACAGGTTATAAGCCGCAGATCTGAGCAACAATGGAAACAGGATTGATGTTAATATTTTAAAAAAAGGTATTTAAAAAAAAAGGCATATATTCGCTTCACGAAGAGGGTAATTGATTACACGATACTTTGTAAGCCCTTTTCCAACAAATAAGTGATTAACTCATTCACAAATTTATTTGGGTATTGAAAATATGGCAGGGTGCCATTCCCGAATTAGTTCGGGCTTTTTTTTTTCTTGCTTGGGTGCCAATAAAGCGCTGGCCAAATCTCGAATGACAATGACAAAAACCCTGGCACTGGAGTGGACATGTTTGAACGTCTGGCAGCGAATGAGTTAATCAGCACCCCCAAGAATGTTTCTGACACAATCAGTCCAGGCGTTGACAACGACTTTTATTATAAACGAACATTATATTTATTTTAAATTAATCTCCCCCCATTAATTAAAAAAAAAAAAAAAAAAAGATCAGAGTCAAGGAATATTCTGTCTACGCTTGGCAAACACAGAGAGCGTATCACTACAGCAGTGAGTGAGTGAGTGAGTGAGTGAGTGAGTGAGTGAGTGAGTGAGTGAGTGAGTGAGTGAAGGGGCAAGCAGTGCGGAGAATGTTACTTAAAAAGCAATTAATTATAATTGCAGATGACTTCTTTCAAAAAGCCATTTAATGACTAACTCAGTTACTGTCTGATAATATTAATTTGTTACTCAGCAAAATGTATTTTTTCCTATAATGTTCCATCTATAGCATACGATGTTTAAACAATAAAAAGTTGATACACTCTTCTGTACTTGATAACTTTATTATTGGTTTCAGTATGTAAATATTTCCTTTTTTTTTTTTTTTAAACTGCTGAAAAAATAAATATTCCGCTGCACTCTACTGACCTGAGACTGGGGTCAGAACTGCCGAGGTTGAGCAGAGCAATATTTAACAGGGTGCCGGGAACGTCTTTGGGTCGGATCTTGGTATGCTGAGGAATGGAGTCAGGCTGCGATAGCTCCCATCGCGTTCGAATGTGGATAATAGACTGGACAATGGCATCACATTCCTGATGCATGAAAGTAAGTGGTGTGCCCTGATTGGCCATGGTGAGTGTGAACTGGCTCTCATCTACCAGACATATCTCCTCAATTTCTGAGGCATAGTAGACATCGTTGAGGAAGACAGGCTGTCCAAGAACACGGGTTCGTTCGGCCGAGGTCACCTGTACCGCGGTCGAGCCCACCTGAAGGGGAAGAAAATGCATCCTTTCAGCTCATAGAGTTTGCTTGGGTACAGTAATGCAATGGACACATTTAGACGCGCGTCCAGTAAAGATGACCTCTGATAAATCTTCACCTTTATCGAGACCTTGGTATCTTTGTGAGCCAGTTTGAGAGCATTGTGGAAAACTTTGAGATCTTCTTCCAGAGTTAGTGTGGCGGCAGGTAGCTTCTGTTGGTCAGGTTCAATGTGCTCGGCTACCTTCGCTGGTGAGTCGATGAATTGGAGCCTCTTACTCCCCTTTAAACCAGTCAGAAGCCGCTCGTGGTATTTGGTGTACTCTCTCACCCACGTGTTGCAGTTGTAGACATAGACAGCGGCCACGTTTTCATACGCAAATCCAGGAAAGACCACAAACCATTTGGACAAAAAATCGGTCTTGAAGCGGTTACTTGGGCCCACATGAGTCAAGTCCACCACAATCTCATACGGTTTGGCGTAATAAGGTTTGAGGGTGAGGAGTACATGGTAGATGAGCAGGTCTCCATTAATCTGTCCAGTTTTGAATCTGAAAGGAATAATACAAAAACGAACATTGGAATATTTATGGTTTTCTGCGGTAGATGATGTTCATCAATGAAAGTTTGATGCATGTGACAAAAAATGAACATTGTTGAAATAACATAACATATTTTTATCTTTGGCAGATTTGAGGGACAAAAGCAAGGTGTCCGAAATAACACTATTTGAGTTGGTTCATTGTATTTTGAGAAGACATCAGCAGGAATTGTGCAACTCCACCAACATCTCGATTCTCCCGTTTTAGGAAGTAAGTATTGACACAAAAATGTGCAACATCATACGGTTTCGGCAATGCGACGATAGATTTAATTAACGTGGGATGAAATGCAATCTTTTTTCCTCTAAATCACAGAACGGAATGGAAGGAACTAGAGCTCTATGGCTCTTAGTCACGCTGTTACTCCATCGCATCAACGCAGACCTCTCATTTCCATCTTTGGAGCTGAACCAAACCACCAACGACCACACAAACCTTTCAGACAAGGACAACAATGGCACACGATCACACTGTTTGTTTGACACTGAGATGGGTGTTATTGCAATAAGTTCGGCAGGAGGCCTGATTTTTTGCCTACTAATTGCCACTTTGGTATTGGCTCGTCAACTCTACCACATTCGGCGCCAGGTTTATTCTCCACAAACCTCCCACTACAATATGTACTTAGTAAGGAATGCAGACTACTGGGACACTCACCCACGTGGCCTGAATGGGCCGTGTTACACGAGTGTCATGTTGGAGGAGGTGACGGCAGACAACACAATACATGAAGAGAACAAAGTTGAATTGCAAAGGGAAGAGGAGATGGCTATGGCAGAAACTGAGCAGGAAAGAAAAGCTTTCAATCCTGAGGCGAGTGATGGTCAAATGTTGAGCTCTGACTCAAAAGACTGAATTTGGTAAAATGCAGAAGCTTCATGTCTGTCCAATTCAAAGAATATTTAACGAGGTGTGTTGTGTGTTCTATAACTAGGACTATTAAAATTGAAAAGCAAACCTACGATCTACTATGGCCCCCACTTTTTTATCCCATTTGGGTAGGTTGGTTGTATCAAATGAAAATTGTATGACAATGGCCAGGCATAAGACTCTGTGCAAACCTTTGAGGAGACCTTTTTTGGTCAAGTGAAACTACATTCACATTATAGCAGAAATGTAGGCCAATAAGTCTACAATAACAGTTCAAGGACAACCGATACCGCCGGACAAGTTGTGTCCATAATTTGTAAAATCACTTCAAATGACTTCTACTGACTTCTACGTATTTTACAAAGATTCCACCGCATAGAGCTATATTTTACGCTTTAAGACTCACGCTGAATATTCAGGAAGTCTTGTTTTTGAGTTGATGACGATCCCCTAAGTGATGTCACGGAGGGAGCGCCCGTGACCGAGAAAACGACACACAATGCATTTTGGGTACTTTCTTTGGTCTGAAAACATCGTGTTGATGGCGAAATTAGAAGGAAAACTACATAAATAACGTGATGGTGAATCGTCGTGTGTCGCAGCCAATTGCGGTAACACGCATCGAGAAAGTAAGTTCCCACACAAATTCCCAGCGAACAAATCAGCCCATTTCCAACAGAGCTTGTGCGCCATCTTGTGCAATTTCTGGGCGCTACATTGGAGTCCAGACGGCTCGAATTGATACGGAAGGACTTCTTTAATCGATTGCAAACATGTATGCTTTCCTCTTCAGAACTATTTGAATCATATTCATAACTGGATGAGTAACAAGAAAGCATCTTCTCTGAATCTGAACTCTCTGAAGCCATTATTTTGATTCTGGAGCAAGGCAGTGTGTGACCAGTAGTGACATCACGAACAAGGGGGCGGGGCTTTCTGAATCTCACCAGTTCCAAACTCATTTTGTGGCAGTCTTGGGACACTTTAAGTCATTTTTATTGGTGTTTTGAATTTGGCTAAAAATATCAGCCTGCGTGTTTTGGGTATTTTAGATCAGATAAGGGCAAACTAAGGCCCGCGGGCCACATATAGGCTTTTTAATCCGGCCAGCCGAACTTGTCCAAATTATATAGTAAAAACAGTGTCTGAAACTCACGACAAAAAGTTAGCGGACAGGGCAGACAACTCTGATAAGTTGCCTGCCCCATTTTTCACAACTTGAAACACAATAAGACGACTAATCACTTGTTTAAAATTGCTTTCAATGTATAGTTCTATCTACCATTTTATTATGTATCATTTTACTTATGGTTTTATTGTTATGTGCTTTGTTTTATTGTTCTTATTGTAAAGTGTCCTTGGGTGTTTTGAAAGGCGCTTGAAATAAAATGTATTATTTTTTATTTTATTAATCACATTAATAAAAAAAACATTGTCACAAAGTATGAAGTATTTTTTAATTAAGGATGTACCTACCACAAATGCTACCTTGCTTAATTTACAGTAAATGTCCATGAATGTAGATTTTGCTGCAGTAGTCATTTGTCATCATAGTGCACAATGCAATGTTTGCATTGCTTGCTACAAGCCACTAAGCCCCTTTCATAACTCTCAAGTACACTTTACAGTCACGGTTTAATGTAAATTTACGTTTTGTAGCGTCACATAAGTTGTTAGCTTCTTTTGAATCTTTCTTCTGGGCTGAGGTTCTGTGCATCTATTTTGGAAAATGACATGCACATACACGACCTTACGCTTGCGAAACGCTTGCGAAAGTCCGGAAGAAAGAAATAATAATCACATGTGAGAAATTGTGATTCGGGCAGAACAGGCCCGCATGTAGCAAAACTATGTATAGGACAGCCATTAAAAATGAAGTAAATAAAAACAGTAGTATACCTCCTTTATTTTTATGCTTCCAAAATTAAATACAAAATTTTAAAAACACGTAAAAGTGTTTTGCATGAAAATTGGCGTTGGCTTCCAACCAAAAATATTTCAGAGGAAAAAATATTTTACACATACACTAATTTCCAAATGACAAAACTCACCTGATTAAATTGCAACAGCTAAATGTAAGCACAAACCTAATGTGTGGGTATATTGTGGATTTCAAAACAAATTGGTCAATTTTGTGTGTAAGCATTTATCATAAAAAGGAATTATGTACAGAATAAAGCAGCATCATATTGTATAGTAAAGCATCTAGGAGGAATTAATTAAAGATTTGTTTGGGCAAGAGAAGATCAGAATGAAGAGACATCTTCAGGATTAAAAGTAAGACTTGAGGGCAAAGTCTTACCTTCGAGCCACATAGTAGAAGACTGGATTGCCGTTCTTTGAAGTCCCAGCCTGATAGAAGATGTTAAGAGTCTTCAATGCTTTAAATTCTTCTTTTTCATGGACCTGGTGCCTAGAAGACAAAATATCATATTGGCCTGAATATAAGACATGCCCTATTATGAGGCGACACCCTTTTTTTAGGTGGGATTTGAAGGATGGAAGAGAATCAATGTTACGAATGTTGGGAGTATAATGTCTAGACCTCGATTAGAAGGCGACCCCCACTTTTTCAATCTTATTTCAACGCAAACCACACCGTCTTATATTCAGGCCAAAATGGTAAAACTTTGGACCAGCAAGGCCACACAGTTTTTAAAAACATTTTGGATTGTATTGGATTGATTGGATTTGCCTTTATTAGTCTCGCAGTGGAGAAATTTACAATTACATTACATTTACATTTTCAATACATTATTTTATGAGAGCGCTTGAAGACATGCTGGAGCCTAATCCCCATTCTTCGGGCAGTTGGCGGGATACACCTTGAACTCGTTGATAGCAATAGGGCACATAAAAAAAAAAAACCCTACAATCACACACTTTGGACAATTTAGAGCAGGGGTGCCCATTATGTTGATCATGATTGACCAGTATTTCGCAAACTGGTGCCAAGTCGATCACTAGATCTGTAGAGTAAAAAAAAGTATTCTATTTTTGTGTTAATGCACACCGCACCCCAATCACCTGATCCGCATCAATGTAATAACAAGTATTAAAAACAATAAAATGAAGGTGGAGTGGTTCGTATGTCGATGTCACGGTGTCTACGTGGATTTTCTCAAGGTGCGTGGCAGGCTGATTGAACACTCAAAATTGTCCTGAGGTGTGAGTGTGAGAGCGAATGGTTGTTTGTTTCGGTGTGGCCCCTGCCTACTGGCCCGAAATAGGCTTGAATAGGCTCCAGCACCCCTTGCGACGCTTGTAATAATAAGCGGATGGGGAAATGAATGAATGAATGAATGAATGAAAACAAAATAGGTCACCTTACATTTATGTTGGCGGCTGACCTGTGTCACATGAAGTTGTTTGCAGCACATAAGGAACAAGTTCAGAAGTAAGGAGATTAATCTTGCCTGGTCATGAATTCTTCAAATTTGGAACTGGTCAAGTTGAGGCTGGACCAGTGAGTGTCAGCCACAGGCTTGTGTTCAGGTGGTCCCAGATATGCCAGTAAGGTTGCCATTTTGTCAAATGGACGCCTGCCAACAGCCTTGTGGTCTCTGGAGAGATATTTCTTGTCTTTATCATTTTCTATATTCTCAAATAATTCATACAATGCCAGTTATTTTAAAAACAAAAAAAAAATAAATACATCCAAATAATGATGTGGAATATTAATTTAATATACGCACTAAAGTATTCAGAGGGCAAACTGGAGTATCGTCAAACTCCTCAATGAATAACACATTTATTACGAAGAACACCGGGTTGTTTTTGCCTTTAGAGCATACATGCTAACCTGTTGCTGGAGAGGTACTGGCCAATCCTTTCCTGGTTGTTCCATAACAGCCGGTGGAGTGCGAGCACATTACCGTCACTGATGAAGGAAAGGCTGTGATTCACAGAGTCACTGGGTGGAGAATCAGATGCTATGTCCAAGAAGAAACTGGAGCAACAAGGAACGAAAACACCACTTAGACTAAAAAGGGAAGCAAGTGAAATCTTCAGACACATTGTAGTCTAATCTGAGTCAATCCCCATCAGTGATGGCGCCGCAATAGGGCAGGTACAGGTGCGGCAGAACGCAGCCAGCCACTTCCTGTTTAAAGTATCAAGTGGTTGCCAAAGGCTAATTATTTTCATTGGGATTTGTAGTAAAACGTGTCTCTGTTTCCAACAAATGACTAATTTGTTGCCTGCCTGGTGACGGATTATTTCTGATTGTATTTTGTTGAGTAAAGCCTCTGCCATGGTACAGTGAGACCTCAACTTACGAACACCTTATCTTACGAACTTTTCATCTTACGGACGTCAAATTTATGAAAATTACACCTTATAATAAGCACTATTTTCATAATACTAATTTATGAAAATTAGACCTTATAATAAGCACTATTTTCATAATACTAATTTATGAAAATTAGACCTTATAATAAGCACTATTTTCATAATACCAATTTATGAAAATTAGACCTTATAATAAGCACTATTTTCATAATACCAATTTATGAAAATTAGACCTTATAATAAGCACTATTTTCATAATACTAATTTATGAAAATTAGACCTTATAATAAGCACTATTTTCATAATACCAATTTATGAAAATTAGACCTTATAATAAGCACTATTTTCACAACACGACCTTCGGATCTGGCGGAGTGATCTTCGGTGGAAGCGCACGACCGAACAGCGCTCCAGCCGGCGCTACTTTCCACACCCCCTCTCATTGAATGCACACGTCGATCGCCTACTTGGAGCTTTTTGCTGATAATTTTACTATGATGGGACCGGAAAAAAAACTCACCACAGGCTCGTGTTCAGCCCAAGAAGACAAAATAAAATCACAGTCGCTGAGAGGAAGGAGATAATTGAAAAACACGAACGAGGTGTGCGTTTGTGTGATTTAGTGGCTGAGCACGGCTATGCTAAGTCAACCATTGCTCCCATTCTCCGGAACAGAGAAGCCATCAAAGGTGCGTCTGTTGCAAAAGGTGTTTCCGTGCTCTCAAAGCGACGGTCTCGGGCAATCGAAGAAGTTGAAAAACTTCTGTTAATTTGGATTCACGAAAAGCAGCTATCTGGCGACAGCGTGAGTAAAGCTTTTTTAATGCGAGAAAGCACGGCTAATTCACGCCGATATCGCCATGCGCCAACCTGGAAGTTCGGCGCTTATTGATGATTTTAAAGCCCGTAACGGATGAGGAGGAGATGGCTGCACCATCAAGTGAGCTCATCAAGGCAATGTTGGCAAAGTGGAATGATGTGGAGGCTTTTACCGAACAGTTCCATCCAGAAAAGACTGGCTATGACAATCATCAACATGATGAACGATAAGGTCACTTGTAAGGTCAGCTTCGTAAGACCTTACAAGTCAGAAAGCAACAGGTGTCAATTAAGAGGTTTTTAATCAGCAAAAATGATGAGGAGTCTCCGAAGAAGCAAAGAAGAGAATCCACACCAGAGGTTAAGTTACCAACAGTCCTTATGGAAGGTGACTCTCCTTCCATAAGCCATCAACGACCATCGAAAAGGTAAATAAAACTTTATTTTACAGCAGTTTTTCTTTAATTACAGTCCTCATGTAATGTGCCTCTCTTTCCAAACAGCAATTCCCTTTGACCTTCGACCTCCAACGCCATTCCATCAAGCCATCAATGACCATCGCAAATGTAAATAAAGTGACTTTATGATACAATGCAGTGAATTTCTTTCATGACAATACAATAGCACATTTATTATACATAGAATAAGGTATGTTGTGTGCAGTCTCAAGGCTTATTTAGTTGAAAAGTATATTTTATGGAAACCCGGGAACGGATTATGGTTTCCTATGGGATTTTTTTTTGAGATACACACTTTTCGCCTTACGCACTCTGTCTGGGAACCAATTAAGTTCGTGAGTTGAGGTCTCACTGTATTTTGCTTCTCTCAATATGTCATGAAAATAATGTCATGATGTGTCAGGTCTGGTCACACACGCATCTCTCAGACCAGGGAAATGAGCGGGGTTGCCGCTTGCCAGTTGCGTGTTGAAACCGGAGTTAAAAAAAAAAACGACAGCAGTTGAAAAAAAAACACTGCTGTTTTCTTCTACGTTGATCGAAACAGCACCACTCTGCCCCTTAGTAGACAATTCTTGAATTCTTGAAAGCTCATTAAAAAGATGAATTCCATGTTGTTCATGCATTTTTTTCCCACTTTTAAAATCCTGCAGGCCTAATAAAACCTGCATGGGGGCCGGTTCTGGCCCACGGGCCGTATTTTTGACACCTCTGGTCTAGCCTGTATAACCTTCTTATACGCAGAGTGAACCAAGTTCATTCTTGGAGCCATCTGTTAACCTCGATACACTGCTTACTGGAGACAGACTGATAAAATATTTTTGGGAGAATGCTGCCTCGCTGTTGCAACATAGTCTCGATACCGCCCTTCTGATGAAATAAATATGTTGTGTGTCCATGGTGTGATCATGCACCCGTTGTCTGTAAATCATGTGTGTCCGGAATATTCTGCAAATAAACCATTAGAAGATACTGTTCATCGACTCCAGCCTGTATTTGGATAATCAAAATTCTCATCATCCGATATTAACGAACACGCGGAAAGAAGGCCACGCTCCTCCAACACTGGTCACAGACATTGATGGATCATGTTTACTCGTAGGAGAGCTGAGTGCAGTTTTACAGGTCAAGTCTCTAAAGTGCTTTCCAACCAACACTTCTATCATTTAACAACGCCATTGATCACGATTTAATATACGTATCTACGGAATTCTGAGCAGGTCGCAGGTGAGGGGCACAGCGGTGGTTACACTTAGTATTTTTGGCACTGGGATTGTTTTACCTTCGGGCTGAATCAAAGTTGTTCTTCACAAAATCATTGAAGGGTCTCATGTGCTCTTCCTTGGTAAACAAGACATGGTTGGCAATGCTTTGCAAAATCTAAAGGAAAAAAAAAAACACATTTTCACTTAGTATGACTATGACTGTAGTCTGCCAATGTTCAAAGCTTTGAGACTGAGACAGAGGCATCGACCTGAATGCTGCTTGGTATGTGTGCAAGTGAATGTGTCTCTGTGAAGGAACACCTTCAAACCACTGACAGTCACGTTATTCTGGAGAATTCAACTACAATTAAAACTATTTCTCTGTGGCATTGCATTGTCCTGTAGAATATATGTGAGATTAAATAATCCCGCCAATAAATTAATAATCTATATTAAAGGTAATTTCAATGTGATGCTCTCAATAACTCCTTCACAGCCAGACTATTTGTCATTGTCACTCGAATTCCAGAACCCACAGAAGATTGTGTTTCAGCACTATATAATTCATAATACATAATTTAGGACTACACATTCAATGCAGCCTAAGAAACTTTAGATTCTCTTCTTTCATCAGAAAAAAAGAGTTAATTCCTAAATGATATGGGTCTAGAGTTATATGAGTTTGAAATGAGGGTGACTGTCCAAAATACAATGAATACATACACATTGGTTTATATAGCGCTTTAACATCTGAAGCAGAACAGAAAAAAAATGGAAATTCTACCCCCTTGTGGAAGGGAAAAACATTGCTAGAGGCCTGTGCCAGAGGCCACGGCCAGCGCTTTATCGGCACGCAAACAAGAAAAAACAAAACCCGAAGTAATTTGGGAATGGCGGTTTATGTCATAAAATGAACATACAGCAAACCATACGGCAATTAAGATGACAAACAAATGTAGTGATGTTTCGTCCAATTCAAATTATGATTTTAGAAATATCCTTTCAATGCGCTTGCCTTTGACATGAGCTTGAGACCTCGTTCGATTCTCGGAAGGGGCTTTTTCTCCAGGATGCCAGCCTCATATGGGGATACAATAGCTGGATTTACAAACCGCAGAAACATGGCGCTGCCCACTGCACCAATACTATTCTGCGGGAACCGCTGACTCACCACCTACGTAAAGGAGCATGAAAGAAGCAGGGGCAGTTGAGAAGAGAGAAAAACAAAAACAAAAGATATGTCAAATCAAAATAAAGTAGAGAGGTTTGGGAAAGGGGGCCAGGAAGGGGCAAAGAGAGGGACAAAAACATGAATTTGGATGGAGGGCACAATAAAGCACTGATTGGAAAAATAATTATCCGGTATTCATATCTCCAGACGACCAGAGTAAAGTGAGCCCTGGCAACATAAATGCAGGTTTTGGGATGAGTGCTTGTGCACTCCAGTTTCGTCCCACAAAAACACACATGGCAGGCTAATTGAACATTCAAACTTGTCCTTAGTGTGCGCGTGAATGGTTGTTTGTCTCCGTATGCCTTGCGATTGGCTCACAACTGGTGCAGGGTGTCCCTTGCCTACTGCCCCAAGTAACTGGGATAGGCTCCACCACCTCTGCGACCTTCGTGAGGATCAAGCGGACCAGAAAATAAAATGATTGAAATGAATGACTAAATCAGGGGTGTCAAAGTCAGTTTTTGCCGCGGGCCACATTGTAGTAATGGTTTCCTCTCGAGGGCCGTTATGAATTTGGGGAACCCATTAGAATGTTTAAATCCCTTCAAATATTACATATAGAGCACACAGCAAATTAATGAATAACTCGTTTTCAAATCCGAAGTCAAGAATAATGACTTTTATTGTGGTTGACATCCAAAAAGATGAAATTTTGGCTCAGATTTTAGCAATCATCGTGGAATTTAACAAGTTTGATTTGCTTTCGCGGGCCGAAAAAAATGATGTGGCAGGCCGGATTTGGCCCGCGGGCCTTGACTTTGACACCTGTGGACTAAATAAACACACGCACGCACACACCCACACACTGCATTCTCTATCTATTGCTTCACAATGGTTGAACTATTTGCATCCCAAGTTTGATTTACGATGGAGAATGATGAAACAATGATGTATTCACTTTCAATGCAAAAGTTTCAAGAAAAAAATTGACTTTATGAGGCTTAGTCAACCAAGATTGCTTTACAGCAAGGGTGGCAAACTTGTTTTTTGTAGTAACGGTTTCCTCTCGGGGGCTGTTACGAATTCAGGGAAACTATTAGAATGTTTAATCCCCTCCACATATTACATATAGAGCGCACAATAAATTCATGAATAACTAGTTTTCACATTTCAAGTAAAAAATAATGACTGGTATTGTGCTTCAGATAGGACAATTGAAAATTTTGCTTCGGACTTCAGCAAGCATCTTGCCACTTGACGTGCTTGATGTGCTTTCGCGGGCTGAATAAAATGATGGACCGGGCCAGATTTGGCCCCCGGGCCTTGACTTTGACACCTGTGCTTGACAGAGTGGATTGTTTTCAAGCAAGTTTTTTTTAAACAAAGCTAGAGATAGGGGGGGGTGTTAATTTACAAGTCCTATATGTGTAGTTGTGTGAGGGTGCCCCAGTTGTACACATCTGTGCTGAGTACAATGTTTTTATGTATGTATTTTTTTAGTATTCATTGTGAAGTACACCAGTATACAGTGAACCCTCGTTTATCACGGGTGACACGTTCCAAAAATAGCCCTCAATCCGTGAAGTACAATGTAGTCAGCATTTTTATTTATTTATTTTACAATGCAAAACTGTACATATTGCAGAATGAAACCAAAAATAAAACCTCTTTTTTTATAGTTTAAAGAACGGTGTTGTAAAACCATATTTTGCTGCTGCGCCTATTTGTCTGGACTCCGCTGCGCTGTAGCGTCTTTTTCTCCTGAAGGACGCTTTCTCCAAGAGAAGAACATTGTTATCAGTAGTTGTTGGCACTTTTTTACTCTCTTTTTAGTCTCTTTTTTTAGAATAGAACAGCTCATGGAGCATTCTGCTGCTGAGTGCAAAGCCAGTGTGTTTGATTTTATTCTGCTTTGTTTGCAGTGTTGTTTCTTTTCCGTTGTTTGTTTGTACATTTGCATGCCGTTAATAACATTAAAAAAAAAAAAGTTTTTTTCCCCCTGAAAAAAAAATCTGCGATGCACTGAAGCCGCGATAAGTGAACCGCTAAGTAGCGAGGGATCACTGTATTACACTGCAGATATTTCAATATCTATTGGAAGATGAAGGTAATAGTTTTGATGTGTGAAGTTACTTTTTATTTCCTTAATGCCTGATATGGGCCTTTTTGGGGATGGCCATAAAATCGGGTACATTAGTGTCGCGTGCGGGTGAGAGTGCTTGTCAGGGAGACTATACGTACAACTGTATGTTAATTTACAAATTAGTTTTTGGTCACATTTTAGTAACACACAAAATGTTATAGCCATAGTTATACACTGAACATCAGTGAACTTTATTCTGGCCTCTCCTTTGCCAGCGTCCATACAATTCAAAAAGTCATTTAAGAGATAAGACCATTTGCTATGTAACATAATAGCTGTTATGAAGTTTACTATATGTTCAGAATTTGAACTGCTATGGTAATACCTTTTAATTGTTTTACCTTTGGGAGCAGTATGAGAGTATACTCATACTAAAATGAAAGAAGTCACATTTAAAAGATGAGAAATTAAAATAACAAGCTGAGGTGGGCATTTGGTTCTCTGTATTAAAAGCGTAAATGGGCATACATGTGATCAATGCGGAATGGGTTTTAAGGTAACTGAGGCGACATTTCAATCCCTATTGTATCGCACGTCTTCTTTTCCCTTCATGGGGTCGCCACAGCGAATCAGTGTCCTCCATCTTCAGAGGTTTGATCCGCATGTTTGTTTTAGCCAAGCTTTTACGTCGGATGACCTTCCTGACACAACACTGTATTTATCCGGGCTTGGGAAAATGCAGGAACGAATACAACATTTCCTGAGCGACACGCACTTCAAATTCATTTTCAACAAATGAAGACAATAAACCAAGTGAGGAGAATGCAAAAAAAAAGCCTTTTTTTGCATCAGGGAGAAAGAATTTGGGGGGAAAGTATCTGAGGGAAAAGAGAATCTCCAAACTTACTGCTTTTTTGTTTTCCTTTTTTTCTTTTAGAGTTGCCTTATTCAGTAGAGAGTGGCAAGTAGCCTACAGAACAGAGACGAGTACAATCATGGTCACAGAACCAGCTATACATACGTACATATCTCTACCAATTGTCTTGTCAATGACAGAAAAGATGCGCCGCAAATCTATTTGTTAATTGGCAAGGAAGCGTGTCATGCACACGCTGTTGTTCAGCTGGAATTCAGTGGACTCTTTGTGTGTGCCGTATGAGCTGCATTAGGAAATTCCAAGTAAAAAATGTGAAACCAAAAGGCAAAAAAGCAAGATCGGTGAGCAAGGACAGGATCTCTGTTCGGGTGTTCACTTTAGCATCAAATTCAATACCTGGACAGCCAACGTAAAGTGCAGCAGTTAGAGCAGTGGTAGTGGCAGCAGTAGCATGAATCTGCTCTGATTTTAGGCTAAATGTGTGGATGCCATCATGGCCATGTTAGACTCTTGGGCACGCTCTTGATCGGTTATTTTTATTTTGCTTTTTGAAAACATTGGCCTTTAATTAAAGAGGTCAGGTATTTTTAACCAAACAACATGACATTTTAATAGGGATGTACACCATTGATATCCACTGCACAAGTCGGTGGTTACCGTATACACACACTCGTGTCATCAATCCATTTTTTTAACTATAGTGCTTATCGATGAAAAGGTTTCTTCGGCCGTCATCTGTACTTCTTTTAACTATTCCCTTCAAGGACAACCGACGTCACTTTTTTTGTTTCTTAACTGACATCAGAAAAACGTTTTATAGCATCTAAAATACCCAAAACGTGCAGGCTGATATTTTTATTCAAATGCAAAACACCAATAAAACACCACTTAAAGTGTCCAAAATCTGCAAAAAATTGAGCTGCGAATTGGGCATTTTCAGAAAGTCCCGCCCCCAGTTCGTGACGTCACGCCAAGACGTCTTGCATTGCTGAAAAATCAAAACAATGGCTTCAGATTCGGAGAAGATGCTTTCTTGTTACACATCCAGTTATGAATATGATTCAAATAGTTCTGAAGAGGAAAGCATACAAGTTTGCCATCGATTAAAGATTTTTTTCCGTGTCATTTTGAGGCAAATGGGCGCACCCAAAAATGGCGATCAGCTCCCGTGAGGAATGAATCAGCCCGTTTCCACAGGCTGATAAATTCCTTCCGTGGAGCTTGGACGCCCTCTTCTGGGTGCAATATCAAGGTTTTCAGACAAACAGTACGGCAAAATACATTGACGTGATGAAGGACTGCTACAATGTGTCTTTTTGTCAGTCAGGGGGGGGGGGGGGGGGTCCTTTCACGACGTAACGTGAGGACTCGTCACCAACTCAAAAACAAGACTTCCTGAATATTCAGCGCGAGTCTTAAAATGTAAAATATAGCTCTATGCGCTGGAATCTTTGTAAAATACGCTCAGTGGAAGTCATTTGAAGCCATTTTACAAACTATGGACACAACTTGTCCGGAGACGTCATTTGTCCTTTAAACGAATCTGATCACTTCTTTTGTCTGTCTGATTATGTTCTATGACTGGCCCTGATTGCCCCATTCACTCTGGTGGTAGTCCACTGCTTCCCCCAACCTTAGAGCAGGGACCTATCAAAGCAGGGTCTGGCACCACCACTTCTGTCCATTAGGGATATATATAGGGCTTTTCGGATGAGAAACAAAAGGTCTGACACCCTCAAAGAAGTACAGATGACGGCTGAAGAAACCTTTTCATTGATGGACCACTCCTATACCACTGAAAGCTTACACAGACGTATAGTGCTTATCATATTCAGGGTCACAGAACGCTATTGCTAACTTGTTGAAAAACTGTCCCCTGGTCTGGTCGCCAATCTATCATAGGGTAAAAATGAACATCTTTCACACTCATATAAAACGGAGTAGAGATTGAACCCTCCCTGGGGGCACAAAAGTCAGGTGAACAAACAATGACAGCCCCAGTGATTTCAGGAGAAAAGGTTAATGATGTTTATTATATGCAAAGGACCACCCCCTGAATAAATTTAGTTTTCTGTGAGCTACTAAAAAATATATACAGTGATACCTTGGCTTACAAACTAAACGGGTTCCCAGAAAGGGTGTGTAAGGTGAAAAGTGTGTATTGCAAACATTAATTTCCCATATTAAACTATTAAAATTAGAATAATCCATTCCCGGGTCCCCATAAAACATAATTTTCAACTAAATAAGCTTTAAAACTACAGACAATATACCCCATTTTATGTATAATAAATGTGCTATTGTGTTGTAATTAAAGAAATAAACTGTACAGTATAATAAAGTTGTTTTATTGACCTTTGTGATGGTCGTTGATGGCTTGATGGATTGGATAGCTTTTTGCATAAAGTGTCTCAAGGAGCTCTGGGTTGTACATTTTAGTGTTGTGATATTGCAACAGCAACAGATGCAGGCAGACACACTAAAAACTTCATTAATAGCTGGTTTCCTTGCTTGGATGTTCTCTTTAAACTGTACAGATGGCTTGTGTGGGTTATTCGTGGAGCCTGATTGATGGAATATTTTAACCTTGCAGTCTACACTCTGCCTTTCAATAAAGTTGAAACAAGTCCAAATTTCACTGTGTTTTCTATCTATTTTTTCACCATTTCAGTTTAGTTTAGTTTTTTTTTCCAATTTTGTTTTTTGTTTCAAGCTCTGTCGTCTCCCGTTAGTGTGTTTCTGTAACCCTTCCCCCCGCAAATTGTTGCGTGTGTCCTGCAGCGGGTGTCCCCTCGATCCTCTACCACGGATCTTGACCAAACACATGCGGCTTTAACCGAAGACTAGGGGCGGGGAATAGAGGAAAAAAAAAGGCGGCTGCCATTTTCAGCTTTGTTCACTTCAGAGATCGAGCTCCAAGAACCGGCTCGTTTGCGAAAGACACATCCCTCGTTGTGGCCCTCCGTGTGTTTCCCGAAAAAGTCTTTGTATGCCAAGATTACATTCTCGCCAATTTAAGGTTCGTAAGGTGAAAAGTTTGTTAGCTAAAGCCATCGTAAGCCGAGCTATCACTGTATATTTATTTGGGTTATGAGGATGGTTGCTTCGAAAAATGACTCCCATGATGCCCCGAAAAAATTTGAGAACCCCTCTCCTTTCAGTTTTGTCTTTCTGCTGGTTGAGGTGAGAAAAGGAGAATGTTGGCCGCATTGGATTTATCAGAATCAGAAAGTGCAATTCCAGTTGATTCAAGATGATTTCTACTATGAATGTCTTTTGTTTTTATTTTAATATTTCTCATGTTGTAATTTTTGTCACAGATCACGCTGATGGCAAAAATCCAGAAAATAAAGTCAATTATAGTGAGGCGATGCTTCTCTTGCTTGTCTTTCAGGGGGTTATAAAAGATGCGATTATAAAACCTTGATATTGTGGGATTAAATCCTAATCACAAAAATGGGCCATATATCTAAAAAATATGAACAACTATGAAAGTATGTGTGTGATGGAAAGAGCAGCAAGTTCAGCAGCATGAGAACATTGGAGAATGGAGAAAGCGGAAGCTTGAAATGGATAAATGACAAACGGATTCTTAAGAGCAAGGTTAGAAAGCTACGAGTCAAGAATGTATTGAACATGGGGGGTTTATACCTGGTAGAGACAGTGGCAGACGCTGCGAAGCTGAGGTGGAAACTCGTTGGATGAGCCGATGATGGCATGGAAGAAGCGTTCAGTGATCTGCAACAGGTTGCTCTGATTATCTTCCAAGTTCTCACCTTGTTCCAGTCTAAATGAGTCAGAGGAAGAAAAACAACACATCAATTATTCCTACATTCTGTTCTCGTCAGGACAAAGTATCCAACTTTTAAGAAAAACAAAATGCCCCCAAAATTCTCAGAATAGTTTTAGTAACAGAATACAGTGATACCTCGGCTTACAAACGCTTTAGCTAACGAACTTTTCGCCTTATGAACATTAAATTCTCAAGAATACAATTTTGGCATACAAACTTTTTCGGGAAACAAACGGAGCGCCACAATGAGTGATGTGTCGTTCGCAAACGATTTTTGCGAGCGTTTTTTTTCCCCCCTCTATTCCCGGCCCCCAGTCTTCGATTAAAGCCGCACGTGATTAGTCAAGATCCGTGTTAGAGGAGGGAGGGGACAGAAACAGTTGCAACATCATTTATTTTAAGTTAACATTCCGCTGCCAAGCAAGTTGCAGATAGTGTGTGACAAAGGAGTCCCACACTTAGCACGACAACTGAACGGTTCCGCTGTGTTCTGTCACATTGCTCTGTGTACTGCCGGCAAAAAAAAAGAAGCAAAGTGGATAGACCACAGTACCACCATCTGTATACATTGAATACATTAATAGTGAATTATATTTTTCGCTGTAATGTTTCTCATGTAGAGAGTAAAATTAATTTTTAGGGACTGGCCCAAAAAAAAAGAGGTTCATACCGAGTGGAGTCCACCTCAAAGATGATGTGTTCAGGGGTTGAGATCACTCCTTTTAACAAAGGTTCCAGTAACTTCTGCAGGTATGCTGCTCCATAGACCTAATATACCATCAAAAGGAATACAACAACAAAAACATGTTTACATTGTTGGAGTTGGAAACTAATGCTTATCAGATAACATAACGTCATAATACATACAATACAATGACAACAAAAGTACAATTTCTATGAAAAAAAAGGAATGTCCAAAGAAAATTGCCTGCAGTTGTGAAGTTTCCTTCCTACCTTGAAACAAAAGGTCATTATTTTGCTCGCCAGGCTGTTTCCCCGAAAAAGGGTCTGCATGGAGTCAGCAAGCTCCACCTCTTTGGAGAACATATTCCATAGTAATTGGTAGAGGAGGTGACGGGAGTCAAACAGTGTCACCAGGACTCGAGCAAGTTCATCCTTAAAACACAAATTATGTTATTAGTCTTGAAAATGACATGATAGAAATGTTTTACAATTGCCTCTCATAAATTCACATTTGTTTTCCATAAAAACAAAAAATACATCGTTTTAGACATTTCAACACATTTTTTTGCAATCCCAAAATGTGAAAGTGCTTTCTGAGAGTTGGCGGTCTTCAAACTGCTGGCAGGACTTGAATAAAGCCTTACTTCAAGCCCTTCTGATCAAAGCCAAGCCCGTCCGCCCATGTAAAAAGTTATAAGATGCGCACCGTCGGGACATGCACAGGAAACAAGCCGTTCTTTTCCAACAACTGCTGCATTGCTGACATGGCTTATTCATTGTGGATTTATTTATGTGCTGTCCTTGTTTTGTCTTGGGGGTTGTTCAGTTACTTCAGGGGTTGGCACCCAAAATGTTGAACAAGACACATTGGACGAAATCAAAAACCTGTCTGGAGCCGCACAAAAAATTAAAAGCTTTATATAAGTCTCATAACGAAGGCAGAACATGCGGTATGTATATTAGCCTACTATCAAAATGACTAAAGTGTTTTTAAATACAAAAGCCTTCATGATTAAATTAAATGCTTAAATGTGGAGAATGATGCACCACATAAATATTGTTGTTGGATGCCAGTTTACGACAATATGAATAAATTAGTGTGTTTTATTGCTTTGAAATTTTAGAAATCCGTTTTTGAGTGGTAATTTTTCATCTTGCCCTTATTTGGGCAACATAGTGCAATAAAACGAGCAGCATCATGTTCGCAATAACTTTTTGAAATAAGCGGCAACTTTTTTCATGAGTTACGCTACGCTCCAACCCATTGCCGCCCGGGTGTGAGGAAGCATGTAAACCCGCCCGTCGTCCCTTCGTGGGGATGGCACACTCAACAGGAACACGTTGCTTCAACGGGAGCGATGGGTTTTTGTTGATTGGTAATTATATTCAACCTGCATTTAATTAAATACATTATATTTGCCTGATTTTATAGAACGTGTTCCAGCAATTGGAATTGGGTTTGTAATAATCAAAGTAAATTTAGTGTTGTAAAGGGCTAGAGAGAGAGACAGTAATCCCGTGTTAATCGGGGTTAATGGGGACCAGAACCCCTTGCGATAGGTGAAAATCCGCAAAGTGGGGATGCCCCCCACCTCCATCCCGAGGAATTTGTGTGCAATCGCTTGACTACCAGCAAAAACGTAAACAGTATTTATACTTCATATATTTGAGAAAGACTATAGGCGTACACACAACTAGTGATGTGCCTGACTGTGCCGAGGCGTGCGCCAAGTTAAACAGGTGAAACAATTTGCGAAGCGCCATTCGAGGTGGGGGACTCTTTCAGAGTGGATGATCCATAGAAATAACTGCCAGTATGCATGAACGCAGCGAAGATTCTTACCCACTGGGATCCTGGAACAACATTAGCCAGTGCCATGGCAATAGGAAGTTCTCCCTGGTCTCCCATCATCGTGACCAGCTCAACCAGCCTTTCAAAGCGGTCAGCCAGCACTGTCTCAGCAAGTGTGTCAAACTCGGTTCCCTGCTGCAAGATCTTTGTCAACACTTCCATGAATGTGGCTCGAGTTTGAAGATCTTTATGGTAACCCAGACCTAAGCATTCAGAGATTGGAAATTTAAACTATCCAGTAAATAAATGTCATTAACTCATTCACAGCCAGACGATGTGAAAAAAATGTGTCCACACCGGTGCCAGGGTTTTTGTCATTACACTGAGTTTTACGACTACATAAACATTAAATGCAGAGTAAGAAACCACAGACTCTCTTCTGTCATCAGAAAAAAAGAGTTAATTCACAAGTTATAATGGTCTGAAGTTATCTGAGGTGCAAGTGTGGGCGGATGTACAAAAGGAAAATGCTGCCCCCTCGTCGGAGGGAAAAACATTGCCAGCGGTTTGACCAGCGCTTGGTCGGCACACCCACGCGCTGCAATAAAAAAACAAAACCTGAACAAATTTGGGAATGGCCTCCTCCATGAGCCAGCACCTTAACATTGTGGAGGGGTTTGTGGGTCACAATAATCCTAGGAGCTAAATTATCTGACCCTGGCAGGGTCCCCCATGACAAACAGGGCCTAAGTGAGGGTCTAGACAAAGGACGGCTCAACCGGCCCTTTATATGAATAAAATAAATTGAACCAAGTTTCCCTTGTCCGGAGCTGGGTCAAAGAAGCCTTTCCCTGGAGCCAGGTCTAGTGATGGGGCTTTTTGGCGAGCGCCCGGCGAACCTGCCAAAGGTGTCGGCTGTGAAGTGAGCTGGGCGGCAGCCAAAGCCTCGAATGTGGAAAGGATGTGGCATATCACCTCACTTGCTGGGAAGGACCCCGAGCTGATGTCAGAGGTAGAAAAGTTCCAACTACATACAGTATAGTCGGACTTGCCTCCACACACAGCCTGGGTTCTGGTACCAGCCCTCTCGAGAGAGGTTGGACTCTCTTTCAATCTGGAGTTGCCCATGGCGAGATGCGTCGAGCAGGTGTGGGCATATTCTTTGCCCCCCCCCCCCCCAACCACCCACTCCAGTAGACGAGATATTTGCTTCCCTTCCTTTTTTTGGGTGGGGGATGGATTCTGACTGTTGTCTGTGTATATGCACCAAATAGCACCTCAGTGTACCCATCCTTTTTGTAGTCCTTCGAGTGTGTGCCGGAGAGTACTCAAGCTAGGGACTACCTTATTCTGATGGGTGATTTCAATGCTCATGTGGGGAATGAGAGTGAGACCTGGAGGGGCGTGATTGGGAGGAATGCCCCCGCCCCAATCAGAACCCGAGTGGTGTTTTGTTATTGGACTTATGTGCTCAACATGGACTGTCTATAACGAACACCTTGTTCAAACATAAGTGCACTTGGCACCAGGACACCCTTGGGCGCAGTTCGATGATTGACTTTGTTGTATCGGCGGATTTGCGGTCGCATGTTTTGGACACTTGGGTGAAGAGAGGGGCAGAGCTGTCAACTGATACAAACTGGTGGTGAGGAGGCTCCGATGGTGGGGGATGATGCCGGTCCAACCAGGCAGACCCAAACGTATTGTGAGAGTTTGATAGTGGAATCCCCTGTCAGAGGGAGTACGAACTCCCACCTCCGGAAGAATTTTGCCCATGTACCTGGGGAGGTGGGGGACATTGAGTCCGAATGGACCATGTTCCGTACCTCTCTTGTTGAGGTGGCCAATCGGAGTTGCGGCTCGAAGGTGGTTGGTGCCTGTCATGGCGGCAACCCCGTACTCGCTGGTGGACACCAGCAGTAAGGGATGCCCTCAAGCTGAAGGAGTCCTATCGGGCCTTTATCGCCTGTGGGATTAGCCAAGCGGAATCCATCTTTGGTGGTTTCCCAGACAAAAACTCGAGCATTGGAAGAGTTCGGTGAGGCCATGGAAGCCGACTTCAGAACAGCTTCAAGGACAATCTGGTCCACCATCTGGTGTCTCAGGAGCGGAAAGCAGTGCACCACTAACATTGTGTACAGTGAGGATGGGGATGCTAACCTCGACTCGGGACATTGTGAGTCAGTGGGCCGAGTAGTTCGAAGACCTCCTAAACTCCACCAACACTTCCTCCTTGGAGGAAGCAGCGTCTGAGGACTCTGAGATGGTTCACCAATGTGGTTAAAAATCTCCTCGATGGCAAGGGCCCAGGGGCAAATGAGATCCGCCCGAAGTTCCTCAAGGCTCTGGATGTTGTGGGGCTGTCTTGGTTGACACACGTCTTTCATCACTTTGCTGCTGTGAAATGTAAATTTCTCCACTGCGAGACTAATAAAGGCAAATTCAATCCAAATCCAATCCAATCGCGTGGTCATCGGGAAGAGTGCTATGGATTGGCAGACCGGGGTGATGGTCCCCCTTTGTAAAACCAGTGTGTTCCAACTACAGAGGGATCACAATCACAGCCTCCATGCATGGGAATTAACCCAACCAGTCTATATGTGCTTTGTGGACTTGGAGAAAGTGTTTGACCGTGTCCCTCGGGGAGTTCTGTGGCAGGGTGCTTCGGGAGTTTAGGGTACAGAAACCCCTGATACGGACCGTCGGTCCCTATACGACCAATGTCAGAGTTTTGTTCGCATTGGTGGCAGTCAGTCAGGATAGTTTGTGAGGGTTGGGCTCTGCCAAGGCTGCCCTTTGTCACGATTGTGTACATAACCTTCATAGACAAAATTTCTCAGCGCAGCCGAAGTGTTGAAGGGTTCCGTTTAGGTGGCCTCAGTATAGCCTCTCTGCTTTTTGCAGATGATGTGGTACTGTTGGGGCCTACAAACGGGGTTCTCCAACTCTCACTTGAGAGTTTCGCAGCCAAATGTGAAGCGGTTGGGATGGGAATCAGCACCTCCAAATCTGAGGTAATGATTCTCAGTCGAAAAAGGGTGCCATGCTCTCTCTGGGTCGGGGAGGAGGTTTTGTCCCAAGTGGAGGAGTTCAAGTATCTGTGAGTTTTCTTCACGAATGAGGGTAGGAGGTGCGGCATCTGCTGTGCCTCGGTCTTTGCACCGATCTGTCGTGGTGAAGAAGGAGCTGAGCCAAAAGGTGAAGCTCTCTAGTAACCCGTCGCTCTACATCCCAACCCTCATCTATGGTCACGAGCTATGGGTCATGACCAAAAGAACAAGATACAAGCACATGAGCATAGGGTGTCCGGGCTCTCCCTTAGAGATAAGGTGAGAAGCTTAGTCATCCGGGAGGGGCTTAGAGTCAAGCCACTTCTCCTCCAGATAGAGGAGACAGATGAGGTGGCTCGGGCTTTTGATTAGGATGCCTCCTGGACGCCTCCCTGGTGAGGTGTTCCGACAATGCCCCACTCGCAGAAGACTCCGGGGACGACATAGGACATGCTTGCGTCACCCAGCTCTCCTGGGAACGCCTCGGGATATGCCAGGAAATGCTGGTAGAACTGGCTGGGGAGAGGGAAGTCTGGGCTTTCCCTATTGAAGCTGCTGCCCCCGCGACCCGACCTTGGATAAGCGGCATATAATGGATGGATGGATGGATGGATGGATTCGGTAATGGCAGTGAACGAGTTAAGCAAAATTCACTCAATGTACAGTGTGAGCCTTAATCAGACTTACCAATAGAATGCATGAGGCCACTGTCAACATTAGCATTGAGGAGGTTAGACATGGCCAGGACAGTGCAGTGGCGAAGGGAAGCCAGGCGGCGTGACATGCCCCTTTTGCATCCACCCACTGCCTGACCCTCATCCTCTACCTCACTGCAATCATTGAGCAGATTCATAAAAAGGGTGAAGTACCTGCACGACAACAATAAATATTTTAGAAAATTATTCATCTCATGCACTTACAGAGTACAGATTGCCCACATAATATTCCACGTATGAAGTGAAAGTTATTTTCATATTTTTAGTCATAAAAAAATATTCGGTTGATTATCCACTTAATTTTACTTGACCAACAACAGAATATATCACATTTATAAAGTAAATTTATAGAGAGTAAGTATACAGTATGTGCTTAGTTTGTCCCACTTTTAACTGTAAAATGAAGATAGTGTGTTGGTGATGTAAAGATAAAAAGGAACACAAGTGGAGCATGCAGAAACAACCTTTCTGATAGCGCTTGCACTATCACTTGTTTTGTTTCGTCACGCCTTCATAATTCTTGTGGTCAAGGGGACTCAAGCACAATTTAAGCCTTTTTGGGTTTGATTACAACAGTGATGTTATTACAACAAGTGATGAATTTCATGCTCCCATGACACAGTAACAAAGGTAAAGTAAGTTGTGGCATCAGAGAATGCGTAATTACTTTTTTGGTTTATTTTTAATCAAAGTATTCATTATTGCAACTTGTGAGCATCATGCAGAGACTTCATGCTGGTTTTTTGTTCGGGTTCCGTGGATTGTTTGATGGGACAAACAAAAAAATCAAATATAGCACTGATCTTTTCAAATTATTCAGTGAGAACTGCAAAAAAGTCACTGTTCCACTTTACTCTCAAAGCCCAACGCTAAATGACTATACACTGTTCTGCGTATAATTTTGTAGAACGGTATAATACATTTACTACTACCTTTGATGAAATGTCACACGGCCAATGCGGCTGCCATTCAGGGTTAAAAGGGCTGCTCAAGTGCAATTGGGTATATCGGCGATATGCATTATAGCACTCAAACGTCACTAATAAGCCTAACAGAGGTCAATATTGTAGGTCATGCAGAGCGACTGTGGAAGACCTTGTGGATTCCTGACAGAATTGAGTTTGAAATTAGCAATATATACAGTCAGTTCAGAAAGTATTGAGAACACTTCACTTGTCCCGCATTTTCTTATGTTACAGCCCGATTGAAAAAAATGAATACATTCCTCAGAATTATACACACACATAATACCCCATGATGAAAAGGTTTCTTCAGCAGTCATCTGTACTTCTTTGAAGGTGTCGGACGTCAGCGAACTAAAATTTGCCGGTAGCTCTGGCCCTATATATACAGTATATCCCCACTGTCCAGAGGTGACGGTGCCAGACCTCTGCTATGATAGGTCCTTGCTCTAAGGTTGGGGGAGCAGAGGACCATTTCCTGAGGCTACACTGATTGCTTCTATTGTCTGACTGATTATGGCCGACCACTGGCCTGATTGCCACATTTGCTCTGGTATCACCTCATCAGTATAACTAAGCCTGTGTGGTAACGATCTCAGGAGTGTGTTGTAAAACGATCCAAATTAAACCTAACACCACCATGGCGATTTAGTGATGGGTTTTGCTGTTTTATGAAAATAGCTTCTTTTACTCCCCTTTCAAACCATCTATTTTCTTTCACGAATATTTCAACCTCATTGTCGTCAAATGAGTGGTTGCTAGCTTTTAGGTGCACATGTACTGCAGATTGAGGCCCACTAGCATTATCCCTGCGTTGTTGATAGTCTTTTTTTGAGAATTTGTTTCGTCTCCCCAATGTATTGCTCTTTACAATCTTCATTTCTACAATGTATTGAATTAACTACGTTACTTTGTTTTCCATTTAGCAGCCTATCTTTTGGATGCACTATTGCACTATTGTCTGAAAGTGTTTATCGGTTTGAAATAAGTAGGAATTTTGTGTTGCCCAAAGGACCCTTTGTAGTTTTTCAGAAACCCCTGTAATGTAAGGTACTGCTACTCCTCTCATTTTAATATCTTCAGGATTTTTGGTTTCATTCCCTATTCTTTTCTTTTGACATTTGTTAAAAGACGACTGAGGGTAACCACAGTTAGTGAGCGCTCTCCTGACATGTTTTGACTCCTTTTCTCTATCTTTGGTGCTTGTTGGTATTAGTTTAGCCCTATGCTGGAGGGTTCAGATAACTCATAGTTTGTGTTGTAGTAGGTGGATGGATTAAAAAAGTAAGTATTGGTCAGTGTCCGTGGCCTTCCTAAATGGACCACTCCTGTACGACTGAGAGCTTACAGAGGATACAGAAAATTTTCTACTACTTTGAAGGTCCCAGTGAGCACTGTGGCCTGCATCATCCTTAAAATGGAAGAAGTTTGGAACTGTCAGGATTCTCCCTTGAGCTGACCGCCCGCTTAAACTGAGCAATCAGGGAGAAGGGCCTTCATCAGAGAGGTGACCAAGAACCTGATGGTCACTCGGTCAGAGGTCCAGCCTTCCTTTATGAAGAGTGGAGAAACTTCCAGAAGGACAACCATCTGTGCGGCAATCCACCAATCAGACCTGTATGGAAGAGTGGCCAGGTAGAAGCCACTTCATAGTAAAAGGCACATGGTAGCCAAGATTGAACTTTTTGGCATAAATGCCAGGCGTTGTGTTTGGAGACCAGGCGCCGTCCCTACACTGAATCATGGTGGTGGCACCATCATGCTATGGGGTTGTTTTTCAGCAGCAGGAACTGGGAAACTAGTCAGGATTGAGGAAAAAATGAATACAGCAATGTACAGAGACATCCTGGACCTGTTCGCTGTTGACCTCAGACTGGGATGGCGTTTCATTTTTCAGCAATCTGAAGCACACGGCCAAAATATCAAAGGAGTGGCTTCAGAACAACCATCTCAATGTCCTTGAGTGGCCCAGAACATCTCCGGAGAGATCTGAAAATGGCTGTACACCAACGCTCCCCAACCAACCTGATAGAGCTTGAGAGATGCTACGAGGAGGAATGGGAAAAACTGCTCACATATCGGCGGGCCAAACTGATAGCAACCTATTCAAAAAGACTTGAGGTTATAATTGCTGCCGAAGGTGATTCCTCAAAGTCTTAAGAAAGCGTTCTGAATACTTATGCACAGGTATTTTTTTATTTTTAATCTTCATTTCCTTTCGGCTTTTCTCTTCAAGGGGTCGCCATAGCGAATCAGTGTCCTCCATCTTCAGAGGTTTGATTCACGTTTGTTTTGGCCAAGCTTTTACGTCGGACGCCCTTGCTGACACAACCCTCTGTATTTATCCGGGCTTGGGACCGGCAACATAAGACAAAAATACCAAAACCTCTTTCATGTTGTCTTCAAGGGGTATTTTGTGTAGAAGTCTGGAGGGGGAAATGCATTCATTCCTTTTTTCAACAGGGCTGTAACATAAGATAATGCGGACTGACTGTGTATGTACAGAACTCAGAGTATGTGTTGTGGTATACTTAACGGAACAGTGCATTTTTCATAAATGTGACAAAATATAACAACAATATTGGAATTATGACGATGCCATTTGTGATGAGTCCAGCCACTAAATATCTCACCCTTTGTTAGTGTGCCATTCTGGTGTGTTTACCCACAAATAGCTCATTATTTTAGCATGAAAAGCCATTCCTAAATGTTGCTTCATATGCTTTTTAGAATGAAACCACAGATGTGAGAAGACAAAAAAGCAAAAACGTTAATTTCAAAGAAGCCTGTTCGCCTTGACATGTATGTATTCAGAAAAAGAAATTAGATATCTTCTTCTTTTGACTTCAAGACGGCGCCGCGAGAGTGGCTGCCTTTCCAGCAGCTCATGTATTTCGTTTTTCTACTTTCATTCCTTTCATCACTTTGCTGCTGTGAAATGTAAATTTCTCCACTGTGAGACTAATAAAGGCATATCCAATCCAATATCCTTAATTCATCTCACATTGGAGAAATTCCCAAAAGCTATTTTTTACCAGATTTTCAGGGAATGTAATTAAATTTACCTATGCTCTACTGCTGACAACAAAACCACAGAAAAGGGTAGAATCAAACGTTTTCTTCCCTTTGTTGCTATTGGATTCGTACATTGAGGTAGATTTGGTTTATCTATCCAACACAATATTCGGTGGATCAGTCAAAATGTTCAAATATGTAGTTAGCTCCAATGAAAACGGCTGACAGCAAATGAGTTCAAGGCTCGTGTAAAACCCGGGAGGTACAAGTTCAGGAAATGCATTCTAACTTGAGAAAAAGCTGTGATTTGGCCTCCATTAGCTCCACTCCATCTCCCTCCTCAGGTTGCAGAGGAAGACCAGCAAGCAGAGACACAACTGCCTCCATACTGGCCTGGTCAAGATCCCTGGATCACACACAGACAGGCAGGAAACAATATACGTGTGTCACCAATACTGCAGCCAAGGAGGTAAGGCACTGTGGGCAACTAAGTTATACCTTGTCAAACACTTAATGTCATCATCAGCTGCTTGATTGGAAGTTCCCATCACCCAGTCAGTCAGGTATTCCACCATCTTATTCCTTAAAACAATTAAAAAGCAACTATCAAAACTAACTGCGGAAGCAGATAATTGTCGCTGTACGGCCATTTAATACATGCATTGCTCGAAGGAGGGGGTGGCATGAATTTATAACCCAATTTCTCACTGTGGCGACCCCTGGGCAACTTCACTCGGATATCATCAAGGGGCAACTACATCAACGACCATCACAAAGGTCAATAAAATGACTTTATTAGACAGTATAGTTTTTTTTCTTTAATTACAATACAATAGCACATTTATTATACATAAAATAAGGTAGATTTTGTGTAGTTTTAAGGCTTATTTAGTAGAAAATTAGGTTTTATGGGGAACCGGGAATGGATTATTCTAATTTTTAACGGTTTCTTGTGGGAAATAAATGTTCGGCAGACGAACTTTTCATCCTACACACACTTTCTGGGAACCAATTAAGTTCGCAAGCTGAGTTATCACTGTACATTGTCGTACCTGAATTTCATCTCCTGGCAAAAAGACAGGTCATCTCTTCTCTCCATCATTACCTCGACTAGCTGGCACAATTTGGTTTTGATCTGGATAGCATGTACCATATTTCCAAGAATGCGAACATACCTAAAAAAACACAGCCCGAAAAAAACCAAAATCTGAAGTCAGTTGCCGAGCACGTGCCACACCGTATTGCAAGTTCAGTGCAGTTATTTCTGACCTGACAAGGTTAAGCATCATGGTCTCAATGCTAGCCTGTCCTAAGTGTTCAGAACTTCCCTCTGTGTGGTTATCCAGCAGGTTCTTCATTATTGCAATTGTCTGTTCCACAAATTGGGTGTTAGCGTCATTGATAGGAACCTGGAAAAGAGCACCCAAGGAGGATATGTCAAATAAAAACAAATCTCTAAGAGCATCAAAAACCACTTGGTGCAGATGGCAGCAGTTCAGTTCAGTTCAGCCATGTTTTTGGCTCAGCATTATTAGCCTCAATGGCTAGTTTTCAACCACCTTTAATTGTAACGAGCATGACTTATTCATGTTGGTTCCTGCATAACACCGTGTTACAGGTTGATGTATTGTTGTTGTTTTTTTGGAACACAGGTGCAAAATGACAACTGAAGCGACAGGTGTACCATTGAGGCTACGGTGTGTTCCAGGAAATAATTGACAACAGCCCTTGGTTACACCTCCTACAATCATAGCTCTTCTCACTTGTTTCATTCAGATCGTGAAAAATCTTCAACAGTCAGGTCACAGACAGTTCAACACAGATCAAGTGTTTTAAAAACTTCAAAGTCCCCCATGAAGTTACAATATGGCTGCTATAAATATCTGAAAAATATTTGTCAAACTTTGTAAATTAGCTAGAATGGAGTTGCAGAGAAATAAAATGGCACGTGTGAAATAATCTCATGGTAAATGCTCCGTTAATTGTGGCCATCGAAGCTGAACAAGAACTCAAAAGTAGCAGATTGGATAAGAGGGTTTTGGAAGTCTCCACTCACCGAACCCTGTGTGTCGAAGAATTTACCAATGCTGTTCCTTAACTTATTGAATAGCATGGGGTACAGGGCAGGGCTAAGCTCCAACCCCAGCAAGTCTTTCACGTTGGTACGGACATGAAGGCCGACTCTGTCATGTCCACACACCAGCAAGGCAAGCAGCCGATCGATAAATCGACTGACTGGTGTGTCACTGGAAGCTGACGAGCAGGAGGCTGAGGCCATGGGGTTGGAAAGCTCGCACGGGCCCATGGAAATCATAGAATGCTTGCGCTCACTCATAGAACCCATAGGTGGGCTATAGGTGGCAGGCCCAGGCGTGCTGCGTTGCTGGAGGCACACGCCGCCCAGGGCGCAGAGAAAGCCCGTCATGTTGATCCACTCCTGCTGTTGGGAGAGGACACAATCAGTGGCGGCACGAGGGGCTCCCACACCTCCACCATACCAGAGTGGGCCCCGAAATATCACATTGCAATCTTGGTGCAAGTGTGGATAACAATGACCGGTACGCGCTTCATTGCTTGAAAGTGACTCTTGTTTTTAACAGAAGATACACAACCCTACTAATGTACTGAAAGAACTTTCCCTTCAAATACAACAGAAACATATGTAAGAGATTGATTCCCTCGTAGAATACCTACCTGCCCATCATCGCCCTTGTTTTTGGGGAAATTTAGGATTTGTTTTGTTGCTTGGTCCCATTTAGCATATGTGTCCTCCCATGCCTTAAGGCGGAAAAAACACACACACACACACACACACACACACACACACACACACACACACACACACACACACACACACACACACACACACACACACACAATATTAACAGGACTGAAAAACCATTAACACGGTGACTTTTTGAAGTAGAGCCTTGGTTCACAAACAAAACCTGGTAAAAATACATCTTTGCTTCACTGTTTTGAATACGGTCTGACGGAGGTAAATGCATTTATTTGGCCACATTGTTCAGGATAAACATTATAATAGTGAGTGAATCAGTGTGGATATTGCTTTGCTTTCAATATAGATGAAAGAACAAAGACGTCGTGTTTGGTTGGAGACGTGTGTCACAGGCACCAGGAGATCATTAAACAAGGGAAATGTGAGATCGCAACATGATCAAACGCTGCACAACGGAGGTGAAAGGTTACAACATGACCAACACTGAATCGGTAGACGCAACTTGCAGTAGATCAATACTTTTGAGTTCATGGCAATTAGGGTCGCGGGGGGTGCTGGAGCCCATCCCAGCCGTCTTCGGGCACTAGGCTAACTCTCTGAATTGGTTGCCAGCCAATCGCGGGACACACAAAGACAAACAACAGTCACTCTCACACCCAAGGACAATTTGGAGTGTTCAATCTGCCTGCCATGCATATTTTTGGAATGGAGAAAACCCACGCGGGCCCGGGGAGAACATGCAAACTCCACACAGGGAGGTTGGACCGGGTCTTGAACTCACAACCTCTGCACTGTGAAGCCGGCGTGCTAACCACACCTATCGGGCCGCCCTTCATTCAATAGTCAACGTGTGAATATCGTGACAGTATATCGTGGGATATTTTTGAGTGCTTGAACACAAGTCAAGCATTTTTTTGGAACGTGTTCAGCTTAATATGTACGACATGGATTCACATGCATCACGAAACTTGATGGAATGTTATGCATGGTTTGACGGCCCATGTTCAGCAACTTTAAGCAACTCTAATCTCGCACCGTTGAAGGAACACTTCTCCAACTAGATTTGTATTTTTCAGGAATGAAGGGTTTGACAAATGTGCATCTGAATGAACTGGTTAGGTTTGGTGCCTTTAACAAGTATAAAAGTCATTGAGTCGGGGAGACTAAGGACAAATTGAGTGTGTGAACCAAGATTCCACATAAATTAAATGAGTTGCCAAATATGTTATCGTTATTACTGCGTGCATTCACATTACAAAAGGGGCTGTTTTTTAGTTACCATTCCTCCGGTCATTTGCAAAATATGTGAATCACTTCACCTCAATGTTTCCTGGTGTGGGATGATCGATCCTCCTGAGCAAGGACATGACTCTCTTTTGCAATGTAGAGCGACCTCGGGGCACAAACAAATATGTATAAGTGGTCACATGATCCTGGTTTTGGTCACTACAATCAGTTTTGTTTTCACGACTCACCTGTTCCCATCATGTTGCTTATGGAGGTAAGTTCACTGAAAGTGGCATAGTTGGGCAGGATGGTCTGGACGGACACCTCGTCGGCAGCACTACGGATGTCGGCCTCTTCACAAAGGTGGCGGAAACATGACATGGCAACTAGTACAGCCTCTGTGTCTGAACTCCACAGGAACATATAGAGACACACTTCAAGCTTGGTCTGAGCCTGCCTGCAGATTGGAATACTTCCACCCATGGTGGCACATTCCTGTTGCAAGCACAAAGATATGCATTAATCATAACTGACACGGACGGTATGATACAAACCTATCCATAAATACCATTACAGTTCAACCAACAACACTGCATCATTGAAGAAATTAAGCCTTTCTCAATACTTTTGATTGATCGAATGGTCAGTAATCTCTAAAACTAACATCAATTGACATCACCATCAGTGGAGATACCAAATTGTGACATAGGAGGTTCCGTCCAGACGCCAACAATATGCGTGCTTGCAGTTATATGAAACACATTAGGCAGTGTGAATGGAAAATGTTCTTTCTACACAGCGATGGGGAATTATTCCCTTTTTAGAAAGCACGGCTATGTGTTGACGAAGCCTGACACATATTATTTATTAATGGCTAACTCAAATGGCCAGAGCATTTTTGACAATGCATTAAATGTCACATTTCCAGTTTGCAAAGGTCTCGCAACTTAGCTATTAACCTATATTTAAACCCTAAGATGTGCTTATACAGTATATAAAGTTGTACCTAAAGTAGGACCGGTAAATTTGACATTTAAAAACATACATTAGTATTAGGGATGGAGCAGTATTCCAAATATCTCGGGGTACCTCTGTTTCAAAATTCTCCCAATAATGTTGTGGGAAGTGCCAGCGTACATGGCATTGGTTTACCAGTAACCATCAGAAAAGTGGAAAATTGCCAGGTCAGTTTGAATACCATCCTACAAGGAATTCTGTGCGAGTCTAATTAAAGGCTCATCTCATTTTGCTATTTTTGGCACATAGCAGCCATACAGAGAGGAGGAAAAAGCTGGGAAGAGACTTGAGATCCACCCTCAGCCTCTTGACCTATGACTGCCCGGCTTGCTTCTGTCAGCAAACCCACTAGCTCCTTTCTAAACTAAAAATAACCTCCAGTAACATCTCTTAGAATGTCTGGGGAAAAAAGTCAGAAAAGAAAAAGAACTGACATGAAGTGCAATAAGTCATTTGTCTGTCAATATGCTGGATATTTTTAGATGTGTTTTGCTCGTCTTTTTTCATATGCTAATTTGAATATATCTGTGTATAAGAATGTGACTGGAAATGGCAACAGTTTTGTTTCATGCTACTGGCTTTCACTACCTGAATTTTGTTCTGATTTATATTTTTATAAAATACCGTGTACATATTTTGAAATAAATTGTAGACATGTGTGTATCATGATTTAATTACTTGATATGGCGACATTTAATGCAATTGTTGACAAAATGCATTTTGTTTAAATAGTTTTTAACGTTTCTATATTCTCAACTCAACCATATTTCAAACAGCCACCGCTGCATATAAAGTGCTGTAATAAGAATCATATACATCACAATCAAGCAATAAATTAGTAACAAAGGCGGTAGTAAGCACCACGCAGTAAAACTAAGATCACTTTCATAAAACTCCAAAGAGTACAGTGAGTTTTGAGACTTGCTGAACGTTCGGTGGGAGGTCATTCCAGAGAGAGGTACCAGCAAAAAAGGTTGATTCCCTCTTAACCCCTTTAGTTTTTGGTACTTTTACTAATGTCAGGACTGGAGACCTGAACTACTCGGCAGGTGTGTAGGGGTGGTTGCGTTCGGAGAGGTAAGGTGGCATGAAGTCATTTAAAATAATTCATTATTTAAAAAATTATAGAATCTTAAAAATAAATCTAAAATGTATAGGGAACCATTGAAGAGATGCCAGACTAGGAGTTGTTCTCCTCATGAGTAGCAGTCAAGAGGTGGTCAGCGGCATTCTGGACCAGCTGAAGATGCTTAATGAAGGATTAGCTGACTCCAAAATAAAGTGCATTAGAGCAATCACGCTATGATGTGATGAAGGCCTAAACCACGCAAGAGTGCTACCGCCAATGCCCATCAAGTGCTGCAAACGGGTAAACAGAATGTTATCTATTGTATCAAATATTGCAGTCAAATCCAATAAAACCAGACACACATATTCTCCATTGTCATTTGCCAGGAGGATGTCATTATTGACCAATCTGTTTGACATTTTCATAGTTGTGTTCAGTTATTTATTTTTCCATCCTGATCACTTCATTTTCCAGACCATATTTTCCCACAAGTGACTGTTCTCACAGCGCTGTAATTGTAATGTGGCCTTAATGTTAAGATATCATACCACAGTTAGTATTTCTTTTTATTCTATTGTTTTGCTGACAAAATGGGAGTGGGCCAGTTCTCTACTTTACTAAAGAGACACGGTAGCGACAACCATTTCTCAGTAGATGAGTTTTGGATTGTCAGATAGTTCGCAACAGAAGACACGCTGCAAAGTATGTCTTTAAATATTAACTGTACAGTTACAGGTATTACCATTGTACACAATTTCCATCAAATATACAGGCACATATACAGCAACCAGTTGCTTTATGCTGCAGTAGGGAAAACAGTACCTTGTTCTTGAGCAGAAATTTATTCCTGCAAATGAGGATCTCTCGCAACCACTTGAGAACTTCGGTGCCGTTGACCATTTGCTGGCCAATCAGTTTGCGGCAGATGAGGAACTGCACCTGTGAACTAATGGATAAGCGTGTGTGTGATAGGTGCCTCAGTAAAACAGCTCAAAATTAGGCTTGACCTGAGGGCCTGTACTAAGCAAATAGGCTTTTATGAATATGGTGACAATTTTCTTGCTGGGTGAGACCGACAAATACATTTGGCTAAACCCTCTGCACCACGTAATGTCCAATCCTGTGCGTTTACGGTCGTGTCACTTTACAGATGCATTCCATGGACGTGAAAATGTGCATTTCTTTTTGTAATTGACATTCGATTATTGGCACAGCACACATTATGATCTCTCACATCACTGCACACTGAGTGGAAACCGCTGCCTTAGAGCAGTGTTTTTCAATCATTTTCGAACCAAGGCATATTTTTTTCATTGAAAAAAAAAAAAATCCTACAGCACACCACTATCTGAAAATGCTGGGGAAACAGCTCATGTTAAAGGGCAACCGACGTCACTTTTTTGTTTTTTAACTGACATCAGAAAAACGTTTTATAGCAAAACACGCAGGCTGATATGTTTAGTCAAATGCAAAACACCAATAAAAATGACTTCAAGTGTCCAAAATCTGCAAAAAATTGAGCTGCGAATTGGGCATTTTCAGAAAGTCCCGCCCCCAGACGTCTTGCATTGCTGGAGAATCCAAACAATGGCTTCAGATTCGGATAATATGCTTTCTTGTTACACATCCAGTTATGAATATTTTAAGCCATCTGGACTGCAATGTAACGTCCCACAAAAGAGGCAGAAAAATGGCGACCAGCTCCTGTGAGGAATGAATCAGCCCGTTTCCACAGGCTGATACATTCCTTGCATGGATCTTGGACTCCCTCTGCTGGCGGTTTTTGGATGTAACACAAGGGTTTAAAAAAACAGTACTGCAAAATACATTGACGTGATGGAAAGACGCTACAATGCTTCTTTTTTACGGTCCTTTTCTGACGTCACGTGAGGACTCGTCACCAACTCAAAAACAAGACTTCCTGAATGTTCAGCGCAAGTCTTAAAAGGTAAAATATAGCTATATGCGGTGGAATCGTATTAAAATACGCCCAGTAGAAGTCATTTGAAGCCATTTTACAAATTATGGAGACAACTTGTCCGGAGACGTCAGTTGTCCTTTAAAACGTGTTGTATTATTTCTTCAAACGTTTTTTAAACATTGAAAAACAATGGAATATTGTACCACATTGAATAGGTACCAAATAAACAATACAATATTTGGAGAACTTGCTCAGCGCCATATTTTTCATCTGATTTTAATTTTTCATTTGTGCTTTCCTCCAATACTGTACCAATCCTTTTTCCCATCTTGAGTCTTTGCGCACGTACATCCGACTTATGACCGTGTTCTGTTCCGACCAACCGATCGTATGTCAAAATGGCCGTAAGTTGAAATCGGTGTTCGACCGGTGGCCCTCTCCCCCGCGGGAGAGGGTCACTCACATCGCGGCGCTGTCGTCGCGGAATTCTCGTTGCGGCGGAACTGCGTGTCTGAAAGCTGACGCCCGACCCGCCTCAGCTCTAGTCCTGGCCGCGGCCGGCGTTGGAGGACCCTGCCTCGGCCTGTGCCATCGTGACCCGGCCGTACGAAACCGACCCCAAAGGCGCCGGGTCCTCAACTCTCTCCCCATCGGCGGCGGGGGTAGGGGGTCTCAATGTCTCGACCTGTTCAATCTCAGTGCTTTCCTCCCTTTCTTTGCAAGATTTCCATCGGATGAAGTGGATTTTCTCTTTGGGGCTATGTTTACGGACTTGGGTAAAAAAATTACAATGTACAACAAGAGATGTTGCCTAGACGGTATCTGTGTAGCTACTGAGTGTAGTCACGCGGTAGATTGCTGTGCGAGAGTGAGATGCTTGCTGGCTGGCCAAAATTTGCCATACATGTTGTCGGGCTGCTAGCGCGTTGCAGTGCCAGGTGTAGAATTAAAATTTAAAAATAGGGTCTGGCGGTCGTGGTAGGGTCTGGCTAGGGTCTTTTACATTGGAAAATTCGCTTCAGACTTCACCTTTGCTGCATGTTTCACAGAACAGACATTGCAAAAAGAAAACATCTAACTCATTTTTACTGCTTGTTCTATTTGCACAATCTTCAACAGCCATTCCAACTTAAAAGCAACACAGTTCATTCTTATTTAGGTTTGGCGAGTTGATGTATCACGTTCACTGATCGTTCGTTTCACCATGATTTAAGATTAGCATTAGCGTCACTCATCGCCACCGCACTGTTATTGTTATGGACAGAGAACGTACGCAAGAACTGTCAATGTCAAGTCATATCATGTGATTTGCTGGACAACTGTCACTCAGCACAGCAAATTGATACAGAATGAAAAGTTAGACTGCATTGTAGAGGACTGTTTTCTTGACCACTGAGAGTGTGTGCATTTGCGCATCTTAGAGGGAACATTTGTGAAATTGCATCTCTGGGAAACGCAAATCGAAATGAAGATACCTTTAGTTGTATTGCCTCGCGTGACAAACGTCTTCGGTTGTCTCGAAGCATAAGGCAATTAGCTACCCACTGCCACTCTCTACCGGTATGGAAGAGTACTACACGATTACATGTGGTACAGCGCACAGGCATTAAAAACACCAGGGTTTGAAAAAGACTGCCTTTGAGTACCTGATATCCCAGAAAGTCTCGATCGGAGCATCAGGATTCCACTGTTCAATGGACTCTGGCTGGTGCAGTACTAAAAGGGCCTGAAGAGGGTACAGAAAGTGCTTAAGAATGAATGACTCTCTGTGTCTTTGTTTTGTCATGTTATTTGTTGTTTAGTTTTTTTTTTTGTTCTTCTGACTTCAAGACGGCGCCGCGAGAGTGGCTGCCTTTCCAGCAGCTCATGCATTATGTTTTTCGACTTTCATTCCTTTTATAACTTTGCTGCTGTAAAATGTAAATTTCTCCACTGCGAGACTAATAAAGGCAAATACAATCCAATCCAATCTAAACAGTAGGAGAAAAAAGAAAAACCAAATGACAAAACCACAATGAGAAAGGAAAGTTTTTCAGACAATTGCAAGACCATTATTGATCGTTAAAAAATTATCCATCCATTTTCCGTAACCTGAACCTGAGGAGAACATGCAAACTCCACACATGAAGGCCGGAGCGGGCCGCGAACCGGCGACCTCGGCACTGTGAAGCCAGCGTGCTAACCACTCGACTACCAGGCCGCCCCGTTAAAAAAATAAATAAATAAAAAAAATACAAATTCCGAATGATTGTAAACATGTACAATCAGTAGAAAACACCCATAATGCATGTCTAAGGAAATGTAGGTGTTTGCGGGAGCATTATTGGGCAATTTAAAAAGTAGCACATTAAAAGTATCCTATCACCCTTCAAAACAAATGTTTTGGCGGTTTTATATGGAAATAAAGTAACTTTTATATGAAATAGAAAATATCACTTGGGCGGAAAAAAATAGCGGACTTCCGCGAAATAGCGGACGTCTGGGATCCCTGACTAAAGTGGCTGGCATTTGTGATGCAAATGTTTGGTTTCAACTGTGTCATGCATCAACATCTGTAACAAAAGGAGCTTTGTTTATTTTCTTGTGTTCTGGATGGTGGCACGTTTCGCAGGTCTGATTCCGGACATCTGGTGTGGCTGATGCATGCTGAAGATCATGTTTCATTGACCAATGGTAGCCAAGTATTGTGAATATGACCATGTCATTTAGCGTTTATGCCAGGGGTGTCCAAAGTCGGTCCTGGAGGGCCGCCGTTCTGCCTGTTTTCCAGCTCTCCCAGGAGCAACGCACCTGATTCAAATAATCAGGACCATTTTGATGCTACTTCAGAGCTGGCTGATGAGCTGATCATTTGAATACAGACTTTACACACTGTCACATGGTGTTTCTCTATAGCTGCAGATAAAATAAATATCATTGTTATTTTGGTTTTCCTTCCTACACAGTGGCACATTTTTCCTCTGGCAAACCAATGCACTGCAAATCCATGATGTTACACACTAACAAAGCAATGTTAAAAATATTGTTTTTAAAAATATGTTCACTAAAGTGGAGCAATTCTACCAACAATTCTATCAGTCTTAGGATGACGTCTGTGTAAGCTCTCAGTCGTACAGGAGTGGTCCATCAATGAAAAGGTTTCTTCAGCCGTCCTTTTTTGAAGGTGTCGGACATTTCGCTTCTTATCCAAGAAACTTCGTCAGCAAACTAAAGTCTTACTGGTAGTTTAGGCCCTCTATATATATATCCCTACCTCATTGTCGTCAAATGAGCGGTTGCTAGCTTTTAGGTGCAAATGTACTGCCGATTGAGGCCCACTAGTATTATCCCTGCGATGTTGATAAAGTCTTTTTTTGAGAATTGTTGAGTCTCCCCAATGTACTGCTCTTTACAATTTTCATTCTTACAATGTATTGAATAAACTACATTACTTTGTTTTTCATTTGGCAGCCTATCTTTTGGATGCACTAATTTTTGCCTTAAAGTGTTTATCGGTTTGAAATAAGTAGGAATTTTGTGTTGCCAAAGGACTCTTTCTCGTTTTTCAGAAACTCCTGCAATGTAAGGTACTGCTACTCCTCTCCTTTTTGTATCTTCAGAATATTTGGTTTCATTCCCTATTCTTTCTGTCTGACATTTGTTAAATGACCGCAGAGGGTACCCGCAGTTTGTGAGTGCTCTCTTGATATGTTTTGTCTACCTTCAACGCTAGTTGGTATTACCCTATGCTGGTTATTTGTTTTGTAAAGGGTGGTTAGAATCGAAAAGTAAGTATTGGTCAGTGTGCGTAGCCTTCCTAAAGACTTCTGTTTTTAGCACTCTGTCCTCTTTTATAATTACTTTACAATCCAAGAAGGCTAGTTGGTTCTCTTTAATGTCCTCACGAGTAAATTTAATGTTGATGTCTACAGAGTTGAGGTGATCTGTGAAGGAGTGAATTTCTTGTTTTTTAATTATTACAAAAGTATCGTCCACATATCTAAACCAGTGTCTAGGTTTTGTCCCCGGGAAGGATGTGAGGGCCTGTTTCTCCATCTCTTCCATGTACAGATTAGCCACTATGGGTGAAACTGGTGAGCCCATCGCACAACCATGAATTTGTTTGTAAAATTTCTCCCTAAATTGAAAATACGTAGTATTAAGGCAGATTTCCAATAATTGGCAGATGTGATCCGCTTTAAGTTTGGTTCTTTCATGCAGAGAAACGTCCGCCAGCAGTCTCGTCCTCACCACTGAGACTGCTGCTGGGGTTGGGACAGATGTAAAGAGAGAAGTCACATCGTATGATGCCAATGTTTCCTCATATGAGGTCTTTGATCCTCTCTACAAACCTTGTGGTGTTCTCTACGTGATATTCTGTCTTCCCAACCAACGGAGCTAAGATAGTTTTTAGATATTTGGCTACATTGTAAGTAGAGGAGTCAATGCTAAAAACAATGGGTCTGAGGGGGAACCCTTCTTTATGTATTTTTGGCAGGCCATAGATAAATGGCGTGGCCTCTCCCGGGTATAATCTAAAATACATCTGTTTGTCTATATGTTTACCTTTTTCTAACTTTTGGAGACAGTCTAACAGTTCTTTCTTGTATCTATTGGAAGACTAGACATGCAGTTAAAAAAAAAACAAATAAAGAATAATGTTCATGCTCAAACCTCCATGGCTTCTTGTGAGAGTTGGGTAGTGTTGACGAGAGGCACTAGTTGCACCAGACCAATTATGAGCTCAGCTGTGCTACTCTGCATGTCTGGAGCGTGCTTCACAGGGTTCTACAGGACAAAAATGTGAATCATACATTCTTGTCCAGCTAGAATGGGCCATGAACCTTTCTAAATGAAAGTAAGACCGATAACCACTCACATGCAACATGAGCTTGGGGTCAGCATGGATTAGTTTGACCAGAGCAAGCAGGAGGCACTTGTAACTTCTTGTATCCAGTTCGGTGGTTTTCTCTTTGAACTTAAGGCTGGTTGTCATCTTCCCCTTGAAAGTCAAACTCTGTATGATATACCGGTGAGAAAAAGGTCAAGATTCAACACCGTAACAATGAATTAACAACATTGACGACAATCTCAATGATGTCAAGAGTACACTGGTCATGCTCAGCCTTCCGTGGATCGGAATATTTGAGGAAGCGGAGAGTCCACCCAAGCGTAAATTCCACAACCAAAAACATTTCGGTAAAAGGCCTACTTCCAAAACTGTGCCTGAAATACAGCCTTTCAGATTTTGAAGAAAACAAAGCGATAATTTGTGTTTGGTGATCCATATAATGGATGGACCACATGTACACTTGTGTACATTCATACTTTACTTAGACTGCAAATCCAAGGGCCCTGTTTTTATTCAATGCAGACGTTTTCAAGAAACGCATATTGAATTCCCGCCGTATTCAATAAATCAAATAAATGCAAAGATCACATGAGCGTCATTATTTGGAGCTTGCATTACATTTGTGAACAAAATGAGCTTCATTATTTGGATCTTGCATCATATTCGTTAACAAACCCAATCAGTATTCCAGGGACAAATTGATTCTGAGAAAATAAAGTCCAGTCATCATAAATTTGGTATTTATCATAAGAATTTGCATACTTACTGGTGTCATGCGAAGAGGTGCATGGCTGCTTTGGACAACCCGGTTTAGAGTGTCTGAGAACATAAAGCGGAGTTCTCCAGAGTAACAGTACACTGCATCTATTTTGGGCCACCAGTCCAGATGTGACTGCATGAGGGCAGAGGCAAAGTTAAGTGATTGAAAGCACACAAAAAACATGCATAAAACACATTATTAGCCAAATGGTCCTCTGGAGACTTACATTGGTGATTATTCTGTGCAATGAGTTGACCAGGACAAAGTGGAAGGTTGAAGGAGAAGATGAAGCCAAACACACCTTCCAAAAAAATTAAATTGGACTGTCAGAAATTTGAATTAATTTCCTGAAATTCATTCATTCATTCATCTGCCGAGCTGCTTTTTCATCAAGAGGGTTACAGGGGGTGCTAGAGCCTATCCCAGCTGTCTTTGGGAACGAAGCGGGAGACACCCTGAATTTGTTGCAAGCCAATCACAGGGCAGACAGAGACAAACAACCATAACTTCTTACATTCACATCTAGGTAGAATTTTGAGTGTTCAATCAGCCTGCCTTGCATGTTTTTGGAACGTGTGAGAAAACTGGAGGACCCGGAGGAAAACCACGCAGGCCCGGGGAGAACGATAGTCCTATTGACTTATTTTTATGAGAATTAAGCGTGGTAGCAGTAAAGATTACTTCAAATTGTATCGTTTAATTTTGCTGCACGGATCCTCCATTGCATTCAAATTATTTTCAAGCCAATCACAGTAGTGCACAGGTTACATTTATGTTTAAATTTTCAATGACTTTGCAGTATTGTTTCTATCTACCCACCTTAAAGTGCGAGTTGTTGTGTGGATTGATGCGGAAACAGGAAACAAAGCAGTCCATCATGAGTTCAACATCAGCATTCTGGCTGCCGGTCCCCCTCCAGAAGGGTTTTGCTGGGTTGAACAGCAAAGCCTTGTGACATGGACAACAGGCAGAGGTCCGACCATGTAAAATACAAGTCATTTTATTCGATTCTCACATCCCACTACGAATCAATTAAGGTGAACACAGGGTAAAGCGCTATACAGTATATACTAGGAATATTGGTCTTGTTATTCCGAAGCTAATGTGTACAACACCCTCAGCTGCTCCTCCATTTTGATTTACGACGGTTTGGTCGGAACGGAACCGGGTCGTAAATCGGATGTTACCTATAAATGTGTGTATAATCCAAATGTCTTCCAAAAAGATACTACTTGTGTATTTGTAAGGTGCGTGACGCAAGTGATGCTTTCAAAGTTCACCGAATTAGTGAGGTTTAAGTTGTCAATGTCAGCAGTGCTAGTGTGCATCTCACGAGAACCCTAACAGATGACACATGTCTAAAAGCAGACTAAATTTATTCAGCTTCAATTCCACAGGTATTCGAAAAAAAAATTGTGGAGCGTGACAAGGGTGGCCATCGTACAAACATATAACTGACATGAAGGTTAGTACGGAACACCTTTTATCGATTGTATGGAAAAATATAAAATGAATCCTGACAGAAGGAGTCGATTTAAAACTTGAAATTGCATTATTTCTCACAGAATCAAACGCAAACACAAAAGAAGGGGAGAACTTAATTGAATATTCTCACCTTGAGATCCATGACAATGGATTGGACAAGGAGAAAAATAGTTGAGTGATCCTCCCAATTAATATAAGTTGATGCTTTACACAGTTTTACACAGGCGATGGCAGCACTCTCCATCAGCTGCTTGCTACTACCCTGGCCAGCCAAAGCTTTCCGTAAACTATCCAAAAACAGTTTCTGTAGGCACAACAGGAAAGATATATTCCCAGTTATTGTTCATTAAAGGACAACCGACGTCACTTTTTTGTTTCCTAACTGACATCAGAAAAACGTTTTATAGCATCTAAAATACCTAAAACACGCAGTATGATATTTTTAGTCAAATGCAAAACACCAATAAAAATGACTTAGTGTCTAAAAAGTACTTCAATTTGAAACCGGAAGTGGCCAGTTTCAGATGGTCCCGCCCCCATGTTCATAGTGTCACGGCAAGACGGCTTGCCTTGCTGGACAATCAAAACAATGGCTTAAGATTCTAAGAATATGCTTTCTTGTTACTCATCCAGTTATGAATATGATTCAAATAGTTCTGGAGACGAAAGCATACATGTTTGCAATCGATTAAAGAATGTATTCCGTGTCATTTTGAGGGGGGAAATGTAGCACCGAATGTGTGTCATCTGGGGGGGGGGGGGGGGGGTGTAGCACTGAAAAGAGGCAGAAGAGGGTGACAAAGCTCCGTGGAAACGGCGGATTAATTCCTTACAATTTTTGTCAATGAATATCAAATAGATGCTCGGTGCCACACACACAAGGATTCACCATCACGTTATTTATGTGTTTTCCTTCTAATTTCGCCATCAACACAAAGTTTTCAGACCAAACAAAGTATTGCAAAATGCATTGAGGTGATGCAAGGTATGTCCTTTCTCGCTGAGGGGCGTTCCTTCAGTGACGTAGGGTGAGGACTCGTCACCAACTCAAAAACAAGACTTCCGGAATATTCAGCGTGAGTCTTGAATCTTTGTAAAATACGCTCATTAGAAGTCATTTGAAGCCATTTTACAAATTATGGACACAACTTGTACGGAGACATCGGTTGTCCTTAAAGGTAGATTATTTATGGTGCATTCCTGTCTACTGCTCACCTTGTTGGCCTTGCTATCTTCCACAGTGTCTTTGGAGATTGTGTGTGTGATCTCTGGGCACAGAATCAAGAGAATGATCTGAAGTGGCCACACTGCAGCCTTCCTTTTCGCACTCTCTGCAAAACTATCCACCAGGTCAAACAGCTTCTCAGCAGCTTCTGCAGAAGTAACACATGCACACAGACAGACCACCGTGGCATTGTCAAAAAGTGACATTTAGAGTACATACACATATATGCAGGCATCAATCAATATCAGAGGTCTGCAAACTACAGCCCACGGGCCGGATCCGGTCCGCAAAACGTTGGTACAAAACTGAGGCTGGACGTGAATGACTACATTCATTTCATTTGCACTTGTAATGCCATACAGTGATACAGTATCTCAGCTTACGAACGCGAGCATGTAGTCTTGGCTGACAAACTAGTTTTCGGCGGACGAACCAAACCACACGGAGCACCACAGTGGCTGGCAGACTAGTTTTCGGCGGAATTCCATCAGGTTTTCTTCCAAGATTGTACTGTATTTCGCTCCATCCATCTTTCCATCAACTCAGACCAGCTTCCCTGTCCCTACTTACCAGAAGCAGCCCCACAACATGATGCTGCCACCACCATGTTTGACAGTGGGGATGGTGCGTTGAGGGTGATTAGTGTTAGTTTTCCGCCACACATGTTTTGCATTTAGGACAAAAAGTTCCACTTTGGTCTCATCTGACCAGAGAACCTTTCACGTGTTTGTTGTGTCCTCCACATGGCTTCCTATGGCTTTCTTTCAAAAATGGTTTTGTTCTTGCCACTCTTCCATAAAGGCCAGATTTGTGTAGTGCACAATTAATTGTCCTATGGACAGACTCCCCCACCTGAGCTGTGGATCTCTGCAGCTCCTCCAGAGTTACTTTGGTGTCTTGGCTGCATCTCTGATCAGTGCTCTCCTTGTTCAGTAAGTTTCGGTGGATAACCATGTCTTGGTAGGTTTGCAATTGTGCCAAACTCTTTCCATTTCTTGATGATGGATTGAACAGTGCTCTGCGAGATGTTCAAAGCTTGGGAAATCTTTTTATCACGTAACCTTGCTTTAAACCTCTCCCCAACTTTATCCTTGACCTGTTTGGTGTGCTCCTTGGACTTCATGATGCTGTTCACTGACCAATTTCCTCTTAGCGAACATCTGAGGCCGTCACAGAACAGCTGTATTTATACTAAAGTTAGGACTTTGGGAAGGCCATTCGAAAACCTTAATTGTAGCCTGATTTAGCCACTCCATTACCACTTTTGATGTGTGTGTGTGTGTGTGGGGTCATTGTCCTGTTGGAACACACAACTGCACCCAAGACCCAATCTTCGGGCTGATGAATTCGGTTATCTTGAAGAATTCTAAGGTAATACTCCTTCATTATCTCATTTACTCTCTGGGAAGCACCAGTTCCATTGGTAGCAAAACAGTCCCACAGCATAATCCTACCACCACCATGCTTGACGGTAGGCAAGGTGTACACTTGGGGTAAAATGCCTCACCTTTTCTCCTCCAAACGTATTGTTGGGCATTGTAGTAGTAATAATACTAATACTAATACTAATACTAATACTAATACTAATACTAATACTACTAATAATAATAATAATTTCAAGATGGCACCGCGAGAGTGACGGCCTTTCCAGCAGCTCCTGTGTTTTGTTTTTCTACTTTCATTCCTTTCATAACTTTGCTGCTGTGAAATGTAAATTTTTCAACTGTGAGACTAATATTGGATATTGGATATTGGATATGCCTTTATTAGTCTCACAGTGGAGAAATTTACATTTCACAGCAGCAAAGTGATGAAAGGAATGAAAGTAGAAAAAAATACATGATATAAAAGGCAAATCCAATCCAATCCAATAATACATTACATTTTAAGCACCTTTCAAAGCTCTCAATGGCACTTTACAGTCACAGACAAGCATAGGTACTATAATAAAATACAATCACAAATAGAATACAATAAATGCAATTATAAGTAGAAACGAGAGAGAGAGCTACACAGAAAATGCAATTTTAAATAGGTGCGTTTTGAGATGGGACTTGAAGGTGGGAAGAGAATCGATGTTACGAATGTTCCAGAGTTTGGGGGCATAGCAGCTGAAGGCTCTGTCACCCATCGTGCTGAGACGGGCAAGGAGGGGGGGGCACACAGAGGTTGAGGGAGGAAGAGGATCTGAGGGAACGAGAGAGAATAGAAATTTGAAGAAGGTCAGATAGGTATGGGGGGCAAGGTAATGGATAGCTTTAAATGCATGAAGGAGAATTTTAAAGTTGATTCTATATTTGACTGGGAGCCAGTGGAGCTCTGGGAGGACGGGGGTGATGTGGTGAAAGGATGAGGTTCTGGTGATGATCCGGGCTGAAGAATTCTGGACGAGGTGAAGTTTGTGGAAAAGTTTCTGAGGGACACCAAGGAGAAGTGAATTGCAATAGTCAATCGGGGAGGTGACAAGACTATGAACGAGGATAGCAGTGGTGTGAGGAGTGAGAGACGGGCGAAGATGATTGATATTGCGTCGGTGGAAGTACGCAGATCGGGTTAAGTTATTTATATGGGAGTGGAAAGATAATGCGCTGTCAAGGATGACACCGAAGCTTTTGACCTGATAGGAAGGAGAAAAGGTCGAATTGTCAATAGTGAGAGAGGAACCGTTAGCTTTGCTCAAGATGGATTTTGTACCAACGAGAATTTCAGTTTTTTTCGCTGTTAAGTTTGAGGAAGTTGTGGGTAAACCAGGATTTAATTTCAGAGAGGCAAAGTGAAAGGGAAGAAGTTGGAAGAGAGGTGTCGGGTTTGCTGGAGAGATAGAGCTGGGTGTCATCCTTGCATTTTCTTCCTGATTGTGGCAGTGACAAAACATTGCCACACACTTTATACTGACAAACAAATGTTGCTCTTGGGACCTGCAGCTGCTTTGAAATGGCTCCAAGTGAATTTCCTGACTTGTTCAAGTCAATGATTCGCTATTTCAGATCCATGCTGAGCTTCTTTGACTTTCCCATTCTAGCGTTTGTGGGCGTTTGCATCTAATGACCCCTATTTAAATGGCCTCAGAGAAGTCAGCAACTGTTGTCACTCATAATCACTCACAAGAAGTTAAGAGGCTATGATACGAAGCTCATTTCGCTTACACAACTTCCTAAAATTGCTAATTTGTAGTGCTGTATGTACAATTTTGACGCTGCAGGTTTGATCACTTTTTCTGTGAACCAAACTTCATGAATGTTTTTTTGTGACATAAAAGTATCTGTTCCGCTGACTCCATCATACACAAATCTGAGTCGTAGAAATAAATGGAAACTTAAGAGAGCATTTTTGGTCGTCACAAGTGTATGTATCAACAACAACTCCACCCTGAGAAAGGCCCAACAGAGAATGTACTTCCTGAGGCTGCTAAAGAAGCATGGCCTGCCACAGGAGGACCTGCAACATTTCTACACGGCTGTCATCGAATCCATCCGGTGTTCTTCCATCACCGTTTGGTTCGGGGCCGCCACAAAAATGGACTTCAACGGACAGTTAGGACGGCGGAAAAAATCATTGGCACCGCCCACTCTCGAGGACGTGCACAAAGCAAGAATCCCACCGGACCCTCCGCACCCTGCCCACCACCTTTTGCAGCTCCTCCCCTCAGGCAGGTGCTACCGATCCATAGGCACCAAATCCTGCAGACGTTTAAACAGTTTCTTACCCCAAGCCATTAACTATCTATACAGAATCCCTAATAGCACTGTATAGTGCCTCCATTTTTTGCTGATACTACACACACACACACACACACACACACACACGCACACGCACACACACACACACACACGCACACGCGCACACACACACACAGTTGTGGTCGAAAAATCATCTTCATTGCCAAGTATGTAGAACACATACAGTGCCTTGCAAAAGTTTTCGGCCTCGTTGAATCTTGCAACCTTTTGCCACATTTCAGGCTTCAACATAAAGATATACAATGTATTTTTTTGTCATGAATCAACAAGTGGGACACAATCGTGAAGTGTAACAACATTTATTAGATAATTTAAACTTTTTTTAACAAAGAACTGAAAAGCGGGGCGTGCAATATTATTCGCCCCCCCCTTGCTTTAATACTTTGTAGCGCCACCTTTTGCTCCAATTACAGCTGCAAGGACCTGAATTCGCTTGGGGTATGTTTCTATCAGTTTTGCACATCGAGAGACTGACATTCTTGCCTATTCTTCCTTGCAAAACAGCTCGAGCTCCGTGAGGTTGGATGGAGAGTTTTTGTGAAGAGCAGTCTTCAGATTCTCAATTGGATTCAGGTCTGGACTTTGACTTGGCCATTCTAACACCTGGATACGTTTATTTTTGAACCATTCCAGTCTAGATTTGGCTTTATGTTTTGGATCATTGTCCTGTTGGAAGATAAATCTCCATCCCAGTCTCAGGTCTTGTGCAGATACCAACAGGTTTTCTTCCAGAATGTTCCTGTATTTGGCTGCATCCATCTTCCTGTCAATTTTAACTTCTTCCCTCTTCCCTGTCCCTGCTGAAGAAATGCAGGCCCAAACCATGATGCTGCCACCACCATGTTTGACAGTGGGGATGGTGTGTTCAGGGTGATGAGCTGTGTTGCTTTTACGCCAAACATATCGTTTTGCATTGTGGCCAAAAAGTTCAATTTTGGTTTCATCTGACCAGAGCACCTTCTTCCACGTTTGGTGTGTCTCCCGGGTGGCTTGTGGCAAACTTTAAACGAGAGTTTTGATGGATATCTTGGGTTTTCTCTGGGTCCTCCGGTTTCCTCTCACACTCCAAAAACATGCATGGCAGGCAGATTGACCACTCCAAATTGTCCCTAGGTGTGAGTGTGAGAGTGACTGTTGTACGTCTTTGTGTGCCTTGCGATTGGCTGGCAACCAATTCAGGGTGTCTCCGGCCTCGTGCCCGAAGACAGCTGAGATAGGCTCCAGCACCCCCTGAGACTCTAATGAGGATGAAGCGGTACGGACAATAATAATACTCTCTTTTTTGTACCTGCCATATCTGCTTGAGGTCGTTGGTAGAGCATGGTGAATTCATCTGGGTAATTTTCAACCCAGTTCCAAAATGCCTGTCAAGAAAAAAATTAAAGCAGAGTGTGCACTTTAGCCAGGATCAGTTAATTTACTCAGTGTGTAATTTTTCTTCTGAAGGATTCTTTGGGCAACCATTTCATCATGGTTGGTAGTTCTGACACATTTGACATTTCAAAATTCGACAGTTTTTCCAGACCCTAATTTACGGACTTTTGGTTTCAAATATCACATCATTTGAGACATTGAAGAAAATGATAAGGAGTTCTGTCAAGAATCATAAACGATCAGATACATATAGGTCAGGTTTGACTTCAAGATGGCGTCGCAAGAGTGGCAGCCTTTACAGCAGCTCCTGTATTTCATTTTTGCTGCTGAGAAATGTAAATTTATCCACTGTGAGACAAGTAAAGGCTCATCTAATCTCCAATTTTCAGGGAGTAATTTTACAATGGGCGGCCCGGTCGTCGAGTGGTTAGAAAGCTGACTTCACATGGCATAGGTTCGATTTCAACTCTGGACAGCCTTCACGTGTGGAGTTTGCATGTTCTCCCCGGGCCTGCGTGAGTTTTCCTGGATCCTCTAGTTTACTCCCACATTCCAAAAATATGCACGGCAGGCCTATTGAACACTCCAAATTGTCACTAGATGCGAGTGAGACAGTGAACGGTTTTTTGTTTCTGTGTGCCCTGTGATTGTCTGAAAACCGGTTCACGGTGTCCCCCACCTAGCGCTCGAAGACAGCTGGGATAGGCTCCAGCCGCCACCGCAACCGCCGTGAGGATAAAAGTGTTCTGAAAATGAATTAATGAATAATTGGACGATGGGGAGCAACGAAAAAATATGCAGAAGATTACGCTACCTGATAATTGTGAATCATAATCCCTGAATATTTGTACACCTCCGAGCTCATTAACCTGCTTATACCATGGGCACTTGCCAACTAAAATGAAACTACCTATTACAATTTTCAGCGGATTTAGTGTCTAAATAGAAACCTTGACTAAAATAATCTATTTTCAATTGCGATGTCGTTGAGCTTTGCTATGAACTCATTGCAATCCAATAACTGTCCTAAAGTATTGCAATTTAAATAGATTTTCTCGTTCAGCAATATTAAATGTCAATCTTACTAAAGGAGGAAGGAAAGCAGTAGTGGTCTCCATTCGCAGATGAACACAATGAGCACAAAGAGTGCAAGAGCATCCCCACATAGGAAAAGAAAGCTGAGCCAATGGTTACATATTGTCATAGTAAATTACCACCATGACTGTTATAATGAGTTCCTGAAGTAGTTTCACATGTCAGGAACAGGTGTTACATATTGGTTGCCTGCCGGTGTAGGAACAGAATTCCCACAAGAGCAAAAATGAAATTATGGACCGTGGTTTTGTTGAGTTGCAGTCCCAGGCTGGGTCCTTGTGACTGTTCGCTTCTCGGCCACAAGTGTTAAGTATTGATTTAATGTGTCAAAATAGAAATACAATATGTTCACATTGCTACAAAACACAAGGGCATTTGCATTCATTAACCAAAATAAACTATTATATGGATATAATAGCTCAACAGAACACAAAGGAATAACCTACCTTTTCTAAACTGTTAATGACTGCTAGTTGTGCAGGCTTTTTCAGCGTTTTAAACTTCAGAACAGTTTCTACAAGAAAATAGACATGTTGGAAAACAATCATGAGATCAATCATGCAAATATTTCACCTTAAAACCTAAAGTGTAAAACCTTGGAGAAGCCTTTTTAGCTTGGAACAGTCCACATTAATGTACTGCATCAGCTCGATGTCATGAACGTCCACATTGTCTTCCAGGCACACTGTCAGTTCCTGCAGCCTGAGTAAAAGACACAATCACGTGCGCACACACAAAACAACCATGAAAAAAGTTAAGATGGTATGATCAGACAAGCTGCACAGATCTACAAATTGGGTCTTTATTGAAAGTAATTTCTGTCATGATGAGGATACTGTTGAGTAAAGGTTTACAAGCATGTAATCCAACGGAGCACCTAAGGCAGATGCATATTTTAAAATTCTATCAGTGTTTGAGATAACGTCTGCCCGGAGGCCCGGGGCGTACGACTTTTACGTCGAGCGTACAACTTTCAAAACTTCCCGGGTGGCCAGCAACTTCTTCAAGGAGAAAAAAAAAAACACAATTATTTTTTTCTAATTAAACGTTCGTTTTATTCAATAAAGCAAAAGCTACAAGCAAACCGCTACAAGCCACGTGGACACTTCTTTGTAAGTGGCTTTCAAAACTTTCAAGTACACTTTTCAGTCACGGTATAGTCCGAAGCACAAAACAGGCTTCTGATTGGCTGCCGTGCCGAGTATGAAAATTGCCAAACGAACGTTCGTTTGGCCTGTATTATTATGAATAAAACTACTACTACTACTACTACGAATAATAATAATAATAATAATAATAATAATAATAATAATAATAATAATAAGTTTACTGCATAAACCCTTAAAGGACAACCGATGTCTCCGGACAAGTTGTGTCCATAATTTGTAAAATGCCTTCACATGACTTCTACTGAGCATATTTTAATAAGAACCCACCGCACATAGCTATATTTTACGTTTTAAGACTCGCGCTGAATATTCAGGAAGTCTTTGTTTTTGAGTTGGTGACGAGTCCATACGTGACGTCACCAAAGGAACGCCCCTGACCGAAAAAAAGACGCATTGTAGCAGTCCTTCCATCACATCAATGTATTTTGCTGTACAGTGGTACCTCGGTTCTCGACCATAATTCGTTCCAGGACCCTGTTCGAAAAGCGATTTTTTTCGAACACCGAAGCCACCTCTTTGCTCCTGTCACTTGCGAGTTGACAGGGGGGGGGGGGGGGGGCCTGCCTCTCCCGGCCGTTCTCCACCCGCTGTCATTCTCTAATCACGGACACGGGGCATTTATACGGTTCGCGATCACCTCGCCACCGTACCTGAACTCTTCCTCCGATGCGCGAATGTATCCGGTCCGAGGTATTTTCCCTGCGTCCAGTAAATTTATGTCATCTTCCGGGATTGCGTCATTTTGCACCCTCGTGTGCCATTTGCTTTTTGGCGTAGTAAGCGGGTAACAAATCAGTACGAGCCACGTTGACTCCACTTTTTCAGCGGGTTTCAAAACTCTGAAGTACACTTTTGAGTCAGGGTGTAGTCCGAAGCATGCTTCTGATTGGCTGCCGGTGCCGAGTATGCAAATTGCCAAACGAATGTTCGTTTGGCAATTTGCGAGAGGATTTAACAAACATTATGTGTCATAATTTTTCGCGTCTTCGAACGTTTGTTTGGCAATTTGCATACTCGGCACCGGCGGCCAATCAGAAGCCTGCTTCGGACTACACCCTGACTCAAAAGTGTACTTCAGAGTTTTGAAAGCTGCTGAGAAAGTGAAAGATTCCACCGCATATAGTTATACAGTGAGACCTCAACTTACAAACTTTTTGTCTTACAAACATCAAATTTATGAAAATTAAACCTTATAATAAGCACTATTTTCATAATACACACCCACCACGGCTGGCAGAGTGATCTTCGGCGGAAGCACACGACCGAACAGCACCAGAGGTTAAGTTGCCAACAGTCCTTATGGAAGGTGACTCTCCTTCCATAAGCCATCAACGACCATCGAAAAGGTAAATAAAACTTTATTTTACAGCACAGTTTATTTCTTTAATTACAGTCCTCATGTAATGTGCCTCTCTTTCCAAACAGTAATTCCCTTTGACCTCAGACCTCCAACGCCATTCCATCAAGCCATCAATGACCATCACAAATGTAAATAATGTGACGTTATTATACAGTGCAGTGTATTTCTTTCATTACAATACAATAGCACATTTATTATACATACAATAATATGGTATGTTGTGTGTAGTTTTAAGGCTTATTTAGTTGAAAAGTATATTTTACGGAAACCCGGGAACGGATTATTCCCATTTTAATGGTTTCCTATGGGATTATTTTTTGAGATACACACTTTTCGCCTTACACACTCTGTCTGGGAACCAATTAAGTTCGTAAGTTGAGGTCTCACTGTATTTTACATTTTAAGACTTGCGCTGAATATTAAGGAAGTCTTGTTTTTGAGTTGGTGACGAGTCCTGACGTCGCGTCACAGAAGGAACGCCCCTGACCGAGAAAGGACACTCAATGCATTTTGCGGTACTGTTTGGTCTGAAGACTTCGTGTTGATCCGTGTTGATGGCGAAATTAGAAGGAGAATACATAAATAACGCGATGGTGAATCGTGTGTTGCACCAGGACAACTAATCAACGACGCTCTGGCGCCATCTTCTGCATTTTCTCGGGGTGCTACACATCAGTCTTGATGGCTCAAAATGACCCGGAAGAACGTCTTTAATCGATTGCAAACATTTATGCTTTCCTCTTCAGAACTATTTGAATCATATTCATAACTGGATGCGGAACAAGAAAGTATTTCCTCCGAATCATTGTTTTGATTCTCGAGCAAGGCAAGATGTCTTGGCGTGACGTCACAAACTCGGGGCGGGACTTTCTGAAAATGCCCAATTCGCAGCTCAATTTTTTGCAAATTTAACATATTTTAAGTCATTTTGATTGGTGTTTTGCATTTGACTAAAAATATCAGCCAGGATGTTTTGGGTATTTTAGATGCTAGAAAATATTTTTTTGATGTCAGTTAGGAAACAAAAAAATTGTGTCGGTTGTCCTTTAAAAGTCCACATTTATATACTGGATCAGATGAACCTGACATAGCGGATGTTCACTGAAAAAAGACACTCATGGTATGGCCACTATGGTCCAATGAGCCAAGATGAGGACAGCTGAATGCCATGAATTACCAATTTACACTGAAACAAGAGAGAAAATCTGACAAAAAGAATGTACCTGGTGGAAATTCGGCTGAAAACAGCATTGAAATTGTTGCAGCTAAGTGAAAATAGAACAGCTGATGCTGAAGCTCGGAGTTCAGCTGCATGCTGATGGCCCTCACGGTACGTGTGGATGAAATGGCAAATCTCAGGCAATAGTTGTTTGACGAGCATTGTCTCATCCAGACGCAGGGAGTCTTTGGATTGCTGAGAATGCAGTACAGGAATGAGTGAGTACACCTGTCCATGTCTTTCCCACTAACATCACGCGCACGCACATGTACAGACACACTCAAACAACATTTTATTCAGCACCCTGTATTATACGGAACAGCCTCAATTTTGGGTCACTGCCAATTTGTGCACAGCCTGACAAAACTTGCACCATATTGAGATATTTAAAAATTGTGTTCTGCAAATAAACTAAATGTCAAAATCGTGTATTAATTGAGCAAAGACCTGAAACTCAAGAATAGAGACTTGGCTTCGTTCTGAAAAAAAAAAAATATGTAGTCAGTTCAGTACATTTAGAAGTGTAGGTGGATGGGGAGTTATGGCGATCGTCATCTACTTGCAAAATCTATCATTTATGAATTAAATTAGTAGATGTAAACTCTAATAAATGAGTACATTTTTGAGATAGCGCTGTTCAGTGGTCGATTGGTAAGCCTGTCGGCCTCACACTGCAGAGGTGAAGGGTTTGATTCAGGCTACAGCCTTCCTTTGTGGAATTTGCATGTTCTCTCTGTGCCTCCGCAAGTTTTCTCCAGGTGCTTTGGTTTCCTCCCACATTCCAAAAGCATGTACCTTGGGCTCACTGAACCCTTTAAATCGTCAGGGGTGTCCAAAGTTGGTCCTTGTGGGCCGCGGCCCTGCCTATTTTCCAGATCTCCCAGAAGCAACACACCTGATTCAAATCTTCAGGATCATTTGAATACTGCTGCAGATGAGGCCGATGAGCTGCTCATTAAAATCAGGTCTGTTGCAGCTGGAAGAGATGGCAATCAGGCAGGGTGGCGGCCCTTCCAGGCCTTGAGCTGGACATCCCTGCTTTAAACTACCCCTGGATGTGATTGTGAGCGACATTCTTTTTTTGTCCATTTGTGCTCTTTGAGTGGCAGACAATCACTTCAGGGCTTCCCCTGCCGACTGCCTGAAGACAGCTGGGATAGACTCAACCACTACTTGGACCCTCATGAGGATAAGCAGACCAGAAAATTGATGAATTGATATTCATCTTTTTTTCCTCAATTGGTATTCTGCTGGTATCTAATGTAGCCACAAGGGGGCACAAGCCAGTGTCTTATTGCGCCGGTCCCAAGCCCGGATAAATACAGAGGGTTGTGTCAGGAAGGGCATCCGAAAATTTTTGCCAAAACAAATATGCGAATCAAACCTCTGAATCCCATACCGGATCGGTCGAGGCCCGGGTTAACAACGGCCGCCATCGGTACTGTTGACCTTCAGGGTGCTAGTGGAAAATGGACTACTGTTGGTCGATGAAGGAGAGGAGGGAGGTGTGCCCGGAGGAAAAGAGAGAAATGGAACGCCAAGAGTATAGAACTAAGAGTAGGAACTTTGAATGTAGGAACAATGACAGGTAAAGGTAGAGAGCTGGTTGACATGATGCAGAGAAGGAAGGTAGACATACTGTGTGTCCAGGAGACCAGGTGGAAAGGGAGCAAGGCTAGAAGCTTAGGGTCAGGGTTTAAGATATTCTATCATGGTGAAGACAGAAAGAGAAATGGAGTTGGGGTTATCTTAAAAGAGGAGTTTGTTAGGAATGTCTTAGAAGTAAAAAGAGTATCAGATTGAATGATGTGTCTGAAGCTAGAAATTGAAGGTGTGATGTTCAATGTTGTTTGTGGGTATGCCCCACAAGTAGGACGCGAGCTGGCAGAGAAGGAGAAATTTCGGTTGGACTTTGATGAAGTCATACAGAACATCCCGAGAAGTGAGAGGGTTGTCCCCGAGAAGTGAGAGGGTTGTCATTGGTGGAGACTTCAATGGACATGTTGGCGCAGGAAACAAAGATGATGAGGAGGTGATGGGCAGGTTTGGACTCCAGATGAGGAACGCTGAAGGACAGAGGGTGGTTGACTTTGCTAAGAGAATGGAATGGCTATTGTGAATACTTTCTTTCAGAAGAGACAGGAACATAGGGTGACATATAAGAGTGGAGGCAGAAGTACACAGGTCGACTACATTTTGTGTCAACGGCACCATTAAAGGAAATCAGTGACTGCAAAGTAGTGGTTGGTGAGAGTGTAGCCAGACAGCATAGGTTGGTGGTGTGTAGGATGACGCTGGCAGTGAAGAAGATGTAAAGAGTTTGTCGTGGACATAAACGATGTCCGACGATGTGCGATCGCGGACATATACGATGCAGCGAGTTGCAGAGTCGCCAGGCGAATTGGACGATGTTGGCCATCAGGGTGCGGTAGGTTTCACGGTGGGGTCGGGGCGCCCACGGGTGGTGGCGGCCCATCGGGAGCTCGGCTCGAGGGGTCTTGCTGTGAAGATGCCGGGTTCACAGGCGGCTGGGAAATCTGGGTGTTTCCATTTGGAGAGTTGATTGGGCTGAGGAGGAAAAAAAATGCTCCTGGCTAGCTCGCCAATAAAGAGTTTGATGTTTCTCTTTATTTGTAAGTAGGTTCGTTGTCAGATCTCCCAGGCAGGTGACGCGCAGGGCTTGATCGCGGCGTGGAGTCGAGCAAGTCGTGCCGTGATGTCCGTCCGACGCCCGGCATGAGCAATATACAATTTGCAAGCGTGTGCTATGCGTCAGGGTGATACGCACATCAAGGAGATCAAGGAATTGAAAGACATGAAAGTGTTGAAAGACGCACTTCAAAATCATACACTCGTGTGACGCAACAGATGAAGAAACCAAAGGCTGAAGTGAGGACAAAATGGTGGAAGTTGAAAAAGGAAGAGTGTTGCATGACATTTCGGAAGGAGGTAAGACAAGCACTGGGTGGGCAAGAGGTGGCAATGCATTAACAGGTGCCAATTGTGTGATGGCAAGATGAAAAGAGTACTTTGATGGAAAATGGAAAGAGTACTTTGAAGAATTGATGAATGAGGAAAATGAGAAGGAGCAAAGAGTAGAATATGTGACTGTTGTGGACCAAGACGTAGCAAACATGAGCAAGGATGAAGTGAGGAGGGCGCTGAAGAGGATGAAGGGGGGAAAGGCACTCGGGCCTGATGATTTACCAATCGAGGTATGGAAGTGTCTTGGAGAGGTGGCGGTGGTGTTCCTGACTGGGTTATTCAACAAGATCTTAGATGGTGAACAGATGCCTGAAGAATGGAGACGAAGTGTACTCGTGCCCATTTTTAAGAACAAAGGAGATGTGCAGAGTGGTACTAACTACAGAGGAATAGAGTTGATGAGCCATACAATGACACTCTGGGATAGAGTAGTTGAAGCAAGACTAGGGGCAGAAGTGAATATTTGTGAGGAGCAGTATGGCTTCATGTCAAAAAAAGAGTACGGCAGATGCAGTGTTTGCTTTAAGAATGCTGATAGAGAAGTATAGACAAGGTCAGAAGGAATTGCATTGTGTCTTTGTAGATCTGGAGGAAGCGTACGACAGGGTGCCCAGAGAAGAGCTGTGGTATTGCATGAGGAAGTCTGGAGTGACGGAAAAGTATGTCAGAGCGGTGCAAGACTTGTATCATGACTGTAAGACAGTTGTGAGGTGTGCAGTCGGTGTGACAGAGGAATTCAAGGTGGAGGTGGGACTCCACCAGGGGTCAGCTCTGATCCCCTTCTTGTTTGCTATGGTGATGGACAGGCTGACAGACAATGTTAGACAAGAATCTCCTTGGACCATGATGTTTGCAGATGACATTGTGATCTGTAGCGAGAACGGGGAACAGGTGGCGGAGAAACTAGAGATATGCCCTGGAAAGGAGAGAAATGAAGATCAGGCGCAGCAAGACGGAATATATGTGTGTGAATGAGAGGGATCCAAGTGCAAGAGTGATGCTACAGGGAGAAGAGATAAAGAAGGTGGAGGATTTTAAGTACTCGGGGTCAACTGTCCAGAGCAATGGAGAGTGTGGAAAAGAGGTGAAGAAGCGTGTCCAGGCAGGCTGGAGCGGCTGGAGAAAAATGTCAGGTGTGATGTGTGATAGAAGGGTTTCAGCTAGGATGAAAGGAAAAGTGTATAAAACAGTGGTGAGATCAGCCATGATGTTTGGACTGGAGACGGTGCCACTGAAGAAAAGACAGGAAGCAGAGCTGGGGGTAGCATGGATGAAGATTTTGAGGTTTTCTTTGGGAGTGACCAGGTTGGATAGGATCAGGAAGGAGTACATTAGAGGGACAACTCATATTAGAGGCTTTGGAGAGAAAGTCAGACAGGCCAGACTGAGATGGTTTGGACATGTCCAGAGGAGAGAGAGCGACTATATCGGGAGAAGGATGCTGAGCCTTGAACTGCCAGGCAGGAGAACTAAGAGTAGGAACTTTGAATGTAGGAACAATGACAGGTAAAGGTAGAGAGCTGGTTGACATGATGCAGAGAAGGAAGGTAGACATACTGTGTGTCCAGGAGACCAGGTGGAAAGGGAGCAAGGCTAGAAGCTTAGGGTCAGGGTTTAAGATATTCTATCATGGTGAAGACAGAAAGAGAAATGGAGTTGGGGTTATCTTAAAAGAGGAGTTTGTTAGGAATGTCTTAGAAGTAAAAAGAGTATCAGATTGAATGATGTGTCTGAAGCTAGAAATTGAAGGTGTGATGTTCAATGTTGTTTGTGGGTATGCCCCACAAGTAGGACGCGAGCTGGCAGAGAAGGAGAAATTTCGGTTGGACTTTGATGAAGTCATACAGAACATCCCGAGAAGTGAGAGGGTTGTCCCCGAGAAGTGAGAGGGTTGTCATTGGTGGAGACTTCAATGGACATGTTGGCGCAGGAAACAAAGATGATGAGGAGGTGATGGGCAGGTTTGGACTCCAGATGAGGAACGCTGAAGGACAGAGGGTGGTTGACTTTGCTAAGAGAATGGAATGGCTATTGTGAATACTTTCTTTCAGAAGAGACAGGAACATAGGGTGACATATAAGAGTGGAGGCAGAAGTACACAGGTCGACTACATTTTGTGTCAACGGCACCATTAAAGGAAATCAGTGACTGCAAAGTAGTGGTTGGTGAGAGTGTAGCCAGACAGCATAGGTTGGTGGTGTGTAGGATGACGCTGGCAGTGAAGAAGATGTAAAGAGTTTGTCGTGGACATAAACGATGTCCGACGATGTGCGATCGCGGACATATACGATGCAGCGAGTTGCAGAGTCGCCAGGCGAATTGGACGATGTTGGCCATCAGGGTGCGGTAGGTTTCACGGTGGGGTCGGGGCGCCCACGGGTGGTGGCGGCCCATCGGGAGCTCGGCTCGAGGGGTCTTGCTGTGAAGATGCCGGGTTCACAGGCGGCTGGGAAATCTGGGTGTTTCCATTTGGAGAGTTGATTGGGCTGAGGAGGAAAAAAAATGCTCCTGGCTAGCTCGCCAATAAAGAGTTTGATGTTTCTCTTTATTTGTAAGTAGGTTCGTTGTCAGATCTCCCAGGCAGGTGACGCGCAGGGCTTGATCGCGGCGTGGAGTCGAGCAAGTCGTGCCGTGATGTCCGTCCGACGCCCGGCATGAGCAATATACAATTTGCAAGCGTGTGCTATGCGTCAGGGTGATACGCACATCAAGGAGATCAAGGAATTGAAAGACATGAAAGTGTTGAAAGACGCACTTCAAAATCATACACTCGTGTGACGCAACAGATGAAGAAACCAAAGGCTGAAGTGAGGACAAAATGGTGGAAGTTGAAAAAGGAAGAGTGTTGCATGACATTTCGGAAGGAGGTAAGACAAGCACTGGGTGGGCAAGAGGTGGCAATGCATTAACAGGTGCCAATTGTGTGATGGCAAGATGAAAAGAGTACTTTGATGGAAAATGGAAAGAGTACTTTGAAGAATTGATGAATGAGGAAAATGAGAAGGAGCAAAGAGTAGAATATGTGACTGTTGTGGACCAAGACGTAGCAAACATGAGCAAGGATGAAGTGAGGAGGGCGCTGAAGAGGATGAAGGGGGGTAAAGGCACTCGGGTCTGATGAGTTACCAATCGAGGTATGGGAGTGTCTTGGAGAGGTGGCGGTGGTGTTCCTGACTGGGTTATTCAACAAGATCTTAGATGGTGAACAGATGCCTGAAGAATGGAGACGAAGTGTACTCATGTCCATTTTTAAAATAAAAGGAGATTGGATTGGATGTGCAGAGATGTACTAACTACAGAGGAATAAAGTTGATGAGCCATACAATGACACTCTGGAATAGAGTAGTTGAAGCAAGACTAGGGGCAGAAGTGAATATTTGTGAGGAGCAGTATGGCTTCATGTCAAAAAAGAGTACGGCAGATGCAGTGTTTGCTTTAAGAATGCTGATAGAGAAGTATAGACAAGGTCAGAAGGAATTGCATTGTGTCTTTGTAGATCTGGAGGAAGCGTACGACAGGGTGCCCAGAGAAGAGCTGTGGTATTGCATGAGGAAGTCTGGAGTGACGGAAAAGTATGTCAGAGCGGTGCAAGACATGTATCATGACTGTAAGACAGTTGTGAGGTGTGCAGTCGGTGTGACAGAGGAATTCAAGGTGGAGGTGGGACTCCACCAGGGGTCAGCTCTGATCCCCTTCTTGTTTGCTATGGTGATGGACAGGCTGACAGACAATGTTAGACAAGAATCTCCTTGGACCATGATGTTTGCAGATGACATTGTGATCTGTAGCGAGAACGGGGAACAGGTGGCGGAGAAACTAGAGATATGCCCTGGAAAGGAGAGAAATGAAGATCAGGCGCAGCAAGACGGAATATATGTGTGTGAATGAGAGGGATCCAAGTGCAAGAGTGATGCTACAGGGAGAAGAGATAAAGAAGGTGGAGGATTTTAAGTACTCGGGGTCAACTGTCCAGAGCAATGGAGAGTGTGGAAAAGAGGTGAAGAAGCGTGTCCAGGCAGGCTGGAGCGGCTGGAGAAAAATGTCAGGTGTGATGTGTGATAGAAGGGTTTCAGCTAGGATGAAAGGAAAAGTGTATAAAACAGTGGTGAGATCAGCCATGATGTTTGGACTGGAGACGGTGCCACTGAAGAAAAGACAGGAAGCAGAGCTGGGGGTAGCATGGATGAAGATTTTGAGGTTTTCTTTGGGAGTGACCAGGTTGGATAGGATCAGGAAGGAGTACATTAGAGGGACAACTCATATTAGAGGCTTTGGAGAGAAAGTCAGACAGGCCAGACTGAGATGGTTTGGACATGTCCAGAGGAGAGAGAGCGACTATATCGGGAGAAGGATGCTGAGCCTTGAACTGCCAGGCAGGAGACCGAGAGGAAGACCCAAGAGGAGGTTTATGGATGTGGTCAAAAAGGACATGAAGGTAGCTGGTGTGAGAGAAGAGGATGCACAAAACCGGGTTAGATGGAGGACATTGATTCGCTGTGGGGACCCCTGAAGGGAAAAGCCGAAAGGAAAAAGAACAAGAAGAGGTCTTCTGCTGGTATCTTGTAATTAATTTATACTCTGTTAAGTGTGTTATCACAGTGTGAGACAATTATCAGGAAATAGTGTGTGGAGACAGAGCAAACAGGAAATGATTTCCATGAAATCTTTGCCTGATGCGAAAAACTAAATATTGCTGTTGAGATCACAGGAAAAGTAGAGGACTAATTAACCATTGACAGCTGAACAGCTAAAAATTATTTTTATTTGTATGGACTTAAAAGTTTCTAAATGTAGAGAAAATGGCAATACTTGATGTGAAAAGGAACTCACCCCAGCCAGGCACTTTTCCAATGTATCCAGGATTATAAGCTGTGAGAGGTAGAGGTTTTTCTCCGATGCTTCTCCAAATATTCGCTATGGAATAAAGACAGTCAGTAATCAGGAATGGGCACAAAGTAGACTCTGAAGAATCAGCGTGTTATTACTGATTATGGTCTATATATCATTACCACAACAAAAATAAAATAGAAAGGTCAAAGAGAAACAGTGTGCCTGATATTTCTAAAACAGAGGCGGTGGATTTTCCATGCAGAGAATTACCATATTAATCTCAGTGGTTGCGGAGTTCAACAAGCAGATAAAATCTGCTCCATATACCTCTTTTCGGCTTTTCCCTTCAGGGGTCGTCGCAACATCGAATCAGTGTCATCCATCTAACATTGTTCTGTGCATCCTCTTCTCTCACACCAGCTACCGGAATGTCCTCTTTAACAACATGCATAAACCTTCTTTTTGACCTTCCTTTCGGCCTCCTGCCTGGCAGTTCATGGCTCAGTATCCTACTCCCAATAATTTCACTCTCTCACCTCTGGACATGTCAAAACAATCTGAGTCTGGTCTCTCTGACTTTCTCTCCAAAACATTGAATATGAGTTGTCCCTCTAATATAGTCATTTCTGATCCTATCCAACCTGGTCACTTCCAAAGAAAACCTCAACATCTTCATCTCTGCTACCTCCAGCTCTGCTTCCTGTCTTTTCTTCAGTGGCACTGTCCCCAGTCCAAACACAAGGGCTGGTCTGACCACAGTTTTATACACCTTTCCAAAGTCAAAGTCAGCTTTATTGTCAAATATGCTAATATCGATGAAAAGGGTTCTTCAGACGTAATCTGTACTTCTTTGAAGGTGTCGGACTCCTGTACGACAGAGATTACACAGAAGAAATACGCTAATATGTATGATATACAGCACAGATGAAATTAATGTCCACTCTGGCCCAGCGTGCAAGGCACTTATAACATGGCTAAAAAAGACATACAATTGACAACCGACAATACATGTAATTTTTGAATGTAAAGTGAGGTAGTGTCGTATGTTTATATATATAGTATATATATATTGTTCTTCTGACTTCAAGACGGTGCCGCGAGAGTGGCTGCCTTTCCAGCAGCTCCTGTATGTTGTTTTTCTACTTTCATTCCTTTCATGTCTTTGCTGCTGTGAAATGTAAATTTCTCCACCGCCAGACTAATAAAGGCAAATCCAAATCCAATCCAATGTAAAGTGAGGTAGTGACGTATGTAAAGTGAGGTACTGACGTCTGTAAAGTGTGTTAGTAACGTATGTAAAGTGACGTAATGTACTAATGCAAAAACAAACAACAAGAAAGGGTTGAAGTGAGGTCTTGCAGAAAAAAATGAGAAGGAACAAAAAATAGAGTTCAGGATGATAGTACAGCGTGTAGCGTGACCTCAGAGTTCGGTGAGTGTGGCAGTGGGAAGGGGCAGGGTGGGCAGGGCCGGGAGGGAGTTGAGTCTCCGGACTGCCTAGTGGCAGAAACTGTCCTTGAGCCTGCTCGTCTTGGCTCGGAGACTCCGCAGTCTCTTACCCGATGGTAGCAGGCTGAAGAGGCTGTGGGAGGCGTGGGTGGGATCGCCAGCCATCCTGATGGCTCTGCGGGTGAGGCAGGTGTTGTAAATGTCCTGAAGGAGGCGATCCCCTGCAGAGTCTTACGGCAAGACACGGTGCAGGCGCCGTACCACACGGTGATACAGCTGGTCAGGATGCTCTCGATGGTACCGCGGTAGAAGGAGGTCGTGATGGGGGTCGGGCTCTAAATCTTTTTAGCCTGCGGAGGAAGTACAGGCGCTGGTGGGATCTCTTGGCCAGGGATGCCGTGTTGTGGCTCCAGGTCAAGTCTTCGGATATGTGGACTCCCAGGAACTTGCTGCTGGTATCTTGTCCTCCATCTAACCCGGTTTTGTGCATCCTCTCACACTGCTCACTCTCTCCACTGCAGCACCATCGATGGTGAGTGGAGCATGCTGGGGGCGCACTCTCCTGAAGTCCACAACAATCTCCTTCGTCTTCTCCACATTCAGACGGAGATTGTTGTCCTTGCACCACGTGGCCAGGCGGCTGACCTCGTCCCTGTCGGCTGTCTCCTCATCGTTGTTGATGAGAACATCCGCATCCGCAAACTTTATGAAGAGGGTGGAGCTGGGTGATGATGGTGAGCAGTCGTGTGAGCAGGGTGAAGAGGAGGGGGCTCAGCACACACCACTGGGGGGCCCGTGTTCAGCTTGATGGTGCTGGGGGGCCGTGTTCAGCGTGATGGTGCCTGTCAGGAAGCAGCCAGTTGCACAGGAAGATGCTGATCCCCAGTTTGCTCAGTTTGTCGGTGAGCTGTTGGGGGATGATGGTGTTGAATGCTGAGCTGAAACTCTTCTATCACACATCACACCTGACATTTTTCTCCAGCCGTTGCAGCCTGCTTGTCCGCACTACTTCACCTCTTTTCCCAACTCTCTATTGCTCTGGACCAGGGGTGCTCACACTTTTTCAGCATACGAGCTACTTACAAAAAGTACCAAGTCAAAATGATCTACCCACGACAAAAATGCAAAACATAATTATTTTCAAATGTTTTAAGGATTCTTTGTATGTACAATGTATGTTGATGTACCTTGCATCAATGAATAAGCCAATATTGCACAACACACATAATAACTACATATACATAACATAATAAATAACTATTAACATTTTTTTGTAATTACCTGAGTTTACTTTGATGACTTGCACTGAATTGAATCAGCCAGGGATGCATAGTCCGGACAGTAGCTGCTGACAGCCAGCCTCAAGCACATTTCCAAATGTTCATCATTCATGGTGGAACGCTATTTGGACTTAATGATCTTCATGTAGGAAAAGGCTGACTCACATAAATAAGTGGAGCCGAATAATGCAGTCAAGGAGGTAGCACATTTCCTCAAGGTGGGGTACTTTTCCTGTGTGAGTAAGTAACAGAACTGTCCAAGTCTCTGAACAAGGAGTCAGCTGCTTCAACGAATGCTTCTTTTACCATCTCTCCATCTTGGAAGGACTTATTGTTTTTAACGATGGCGTGACTCACCCGGAAAGATGCTTCGGTGGCGACTTTCGCTTTTGAAGTATGTTGAGTGAAAAATGACTGCTGTCCGGACAACTGGGATTTTAGTTCGTCCACCGTTCTCTTTCTCAGCTGGCTTTTCGGCGTGAAGTCAATGTCGTATTTTCCATCAACAGTCCGAAAATGGCGCTCCACATTTTCCCATTCCGTATGAAAGTAATATGTTTTGCCCCCTTACTTGGTCCCGCTTTCTCACTCATTTTGATCACCATGTGTTTTAGCAAGGGCTTAAAATCTGAGGTAATTCGCTGACTAGCTTGTAAATTTTGCTGCGTTTAGCGCCGTTGTTTAACGCATGCACGGCGACTTAAAGGTAAAAATTCAGTTGTCATCTGAATGGTTGCCCTGTATGTCAATCAAGTGACGGGACGTTTGATAGGCTGACAAATGTTTTTTTTTTTACTGTCACGCTGCGATCGACCAGTAGATCGCGATCGACGTAATGAGCACCCCTGCTCTGGACAGTTGACCCCAAGTACTCCACCTTCTTTATTTCTTCTGCCTATAACCTCAATCTCGTACTTGGGTCCCTCTCATTCACACACATACATTTGATCTTGCTGCGACTGACCTTCATTCCTCTTCTTTCAAGGGCAAGCCTGCACCTCTCTAGTTTCTACTCCACATTTTCTCTGCTCTCGCTACAGATCACAATGTCATCTGCAAACATCATTGTCCAAGGAGATTCAGTCTGTCAGCCTGTCCATCACCATAGCGAACATTAAGGGGCTTAGAGCTGACCCCTGGTGGAGTCCTACCTCCACCATTAATTCTTCTGTCACACCAACAGCACCCGTCACAACTGTCTTACAGTCATGATACATGTCCTGCACCGCTCTGACATACTTTTCTGTCACTCCAGACATCCTTATGCAATACCACAGTTCATCTCTGGGCACCCTGCCATATGCTTTATTTGTTCATACACATTAATACTGCAGTGGTGGCGTCTTAAAAAAAATCTGACTTCTTTAGTTACTTCTTGTTACATTTTTTTTGTAAGTTCGAAATGAATGTTTACAATTTGATAGTCTTGATATCTTGTTGAGGCCCTTCATTTGGGTTGGTTGATTTGATATGACTGGATTCATATCTTTAAGGAAAACAACTTACCATGTTATTGACATTTTTTAGGATAGTCGTGAGGCCACTAATGACGAGTGAGAACTTGTACTTTGAAATGTTGATCAAGCATTCCTTGTTGTGCTCTGTGCTGATTTTCGTGTGAGTGTTCTGGTGTCCAACTTTGATTGGAAGCTGCAAGGAAGGAAAAAACAGTCAAGACAAGAAGATGGCATTAACTTCAATTCTCAAGGTTTCCACCATCACATTTAAAAAAACAGCATCTTTGAAGAACAATTTGCCACCAAATTTTGTATTTCCACATTTAATGTCCAGTGTGGATTTAGAGATGTTTTCAAATGGTAGATCTCTCTTTGAAACGTCTGACCACTATTTATTCCTGTTGTCCGGAGCAGCTCAGAGGGGTCACAAATGTGGGGCTTTGTGATGAGGCCAAATAAATGATGGATGGATGGATTTTTTTAAGTACCACCATTGCATAACTGCCAACTTCTGAAACCACTAAAGCCCAGTAATATGCCAGGGGCCGCAGGCCCCGGTCGGTCCAGGACAAAGACATGGCCAGGTCAGGGGGGCAAATCACCGCTGAAGCCAATTGATTTTTAACTTTACAGCTACTTAAAATTGGGCTAAAAGCACCATATAGATGTTGATTAATTTCAAAGATATACCCAGATTTAAATTTGTCAATCATGAAAATATCATGTATGTAACTCTACAATCAACCAAACATTTAATTATCGATCTTGTTTGAAAACACACTCAGAGGTTGAGGGAGGAAGAGCATCTGAGGGAACGAGAGGGAATAGAAATTTGAAGAAGGTCAGATAGGTATGGGGGAGCAAGGTTATGGATAAGCTTTAAATGTATAAAGAAGAATGTTAAAGTTTATTCTATATTTTATTTTTAAGTTGAAAATATGAACACAGCGTCAACCGAACCTCCATGTGAACAAATCATAAATGTGCCGTTGAATGTATTGTCACCGCGCATGTATATGACGCAGCTTGTTGAGTCTTGCGTACTCGCACGTGATATGACAACCAGATTTCAATACTCCATACCATATTATCATCCATATAAATACGTGTCTTTCTTGTTTACACCTTCAACTGTCAAAACAGCTTTGTAATGTGGAATTTTCTGAAACTTGTTAAGCCGCCACTTGAAGCAGGGAAAAAGTGACTTCGGTCGGAAGAAGAGAAAAGGGTTGCTGACAAGGAATACGAGACAGAAAAACGCCAAAGGCTTTACAAGTCTGCATGGGAACACGGCCCTGGCTTCATTACCATGCGACCGCCCGACTCGGGTTTTGTACCCTGTGTTCCACAAAAAAAAACACAATTTGACGAAGAAATTCGCGTCTGTAGACGCCAGTGGCAATTTCAAGTATGAAAGTGTCGTCGCACACGAGGGCAGTGAAAATCACCGTCGAGCAGTGGTTGTATAGAGACTGCCCATACAGCTATTATCGCCCCGCCGAAACTATGATCCAAACGCTTAACAAGGTAACACAGGGTTGTCATGATATGGTTGGAGACCAACGGGGGGCGCTGTCGGCCACGCCTGCACCTGCACAGGTGCTGGTCGTCCCGATCAGATTGGCGACCAACGGGTAGCGACGTCAGCCCTGTCTGCAGCCTCGCAGGTGCTGGTCGTTTTAATCACTGACACTTAAAAGGACACCCGGCACGACCATCCGGTGTCGGTTCATTGTTTGCTGCTTGTTTGCTGCATGCATTGTGTATGTGTTTGTTTAACCTTGGCGGACTTTTGCTTTCGGTCTTCTTTTGCTACTTTGTATTTTTTTCATTCAGATGATTTTGATGTTTTACATTTTGTTCCTGCTGACTTTAATTTAATACAACTTGTCAAACAACCACCTGCTCCCTCCTGCCTGCTTTTTGGGATCCGCACCCGCCATCACCACCTCGCAAACCGTGACAAGGGTTATGATCATGTTTTGAACATGTCATGGAAATGCGAAGCATGCACGGCCTTTCACGGATTTTGTGTGACAGTGTGAGTTAGATGAAATGAAAGGTCTGGACATGGGGAAAACCTAATGACAAATATGCCAAAACATTTTTCACACTGTATTGCTGAATGTGAGCAATTGAAAATTGGAGAATCAGTACGCAATACTAAGTACATCAGTATCATGTGTGACGGTAGCAGATTCTTCAGTAACAGAGGAAGAGATTGTATATGTCAGGTGGGCTGTGGCAGGTGAAGTCAATGTAAGATTTTCCAGCATGGAAGCAGTTGAGAGGGATGATGCTGACTATGTCACATCAGCAATAGAAAAATCCATATGCAAACTCACAGGCCAAGAAAAACAGGAATGGATGGGTCGGCTAGTTGGATTTGGTAGCGATGGTGCAGCAGTGATGATGAGGCCAAGTTAAAGGAGTAACAACCACTTTTACAGGCTGTCCACTGCTTTGTCCACAGTTTGGAGCTGGGATATAAAAATGCAGTGATGCAAATCCCAGAAAATAAGAAGTTGGACACATTTTTATTAAACATGTACTATTTTTATCACAATAGTGCACTTCATAGTAGGATGTTGAAGACGTCATATATTTTTATTTAATGTATTTTTATAGTAACATGAAGTTGGCAGGACCCCTCCTTTGCAAATATCGCATTCCGCTGACTTAATTCTGGTGCTCAATTTTATTTATTTTTATTTAATACTTATTTGCCAAGTTTTGCAATGTCCTGATTATTTTTTAAGTTATTGTGGTGCTCTGAATTGTTTCATGGTGGTGCTCTGAATTATTCTTTTTTTTAATTGAATAACAGTATCAAAATACACCTGAAATACAATAAAATGCATATTAACTATGAACAATTGTAGTCTGTAGAGCAATCAAAATCATGTGACATGGCTTGCATTGAAGGGCTATTTCTTCCGGAAAAATGGATGGGATTGAATGAATTAAAAACTGTAATGAAGTCAGCAGCAAATGTCCCTTTTTGCTTCAATAAAACTCTAAATCTCTATGACAAATCATCATATTGGAAAGTGATCACCGTAGTCATAGTGGTAATTGTCTTCAAACAGTTAAACTGAGAGAAAAAAAATGAATTTTATAAAGCGTATTCATTTGAGTACAATGCGCAAAATTTTCTACCTAAAAAAAGAAGTCAAAGTTTGGGTGCGCGTTATAAACGAGGCCTGGGAAATAATTCTCAGATATATTTAATGCTTCATCCCTTCCAGGAGGGGGCAGCATTTCCATGGCTATTCTCCATAGTCCCTTCAGTTTCGATTCTCGGAAAGACCCGATCACACGCATTCCTTTTTTTTTAATTGTTGCTCGCCTAGCCCACACAGAAACTTGAGTTAAGCATTGCTGTTTTGCAATTACCAATATCCAGAGTTTCGATTCAGTGTTTACATTGTCATTCAGTGTTTGCATGTCAATAAATGATTTTTATCACAATGCTTGGTCTGAGCCGAGAAAAAAATGAAACAAAATTTAATATTGATTTTTAATTGAAAATTAGGGGTGCGCGTTATCCACGTGTGCGCGTTATACTCAAATACATACGGTATTACGTCTGTGTAAGCTCTCAGTCATACAGGAGTGGTCCATCGATGAAAAGGTTTCTTCAGCCCTCATCTGTACTTCTTTGAAGGTGTCGGATGTTTCTTATCCAAGAAACTTCATCAGCAAACTAAAGTCTTACTGGTAGTTTAAGTTTTTAGAATTTGTTTAGTCTCCCCAATGTACTGCTCTTTACAATTTTCATTCTTACAATGTATAAAATAATCGAAAACAAACTTTATCTTGAGCTTCACGGTAGCTGTAACTGATTGGATTTAACTTTCAGGTCCCAGTTATTCAAACAAGGATAAAATGCATCTTGTGCCTTGCAAGAAAAGTCAGATGGGAAATTACGCATCCAACTTCCTCCACTAATTACAGTGAGGTGCCATTTCACTTCATATGGAGAATATCTAAACATATGTCCATTTAAAATATGGACACGATGCTTCCAAAAACATAAGAAAACCGCACGAAGGGATTTACTGAATAATTATGGTAGCAATGACCATAAAATTGCAATAACCCCAAAGCCATATTATCCTAAAAGCTGTAATCCGTCTAAACCAAACTACAATCCGTAATCAGTGGCAGCTAAAGTGAGGTGCCAAAACTCCTTAAATCTCAACAAAGTTGATTAAAGTTTTTAGTGGCAGGCAATAACACAAACGACTCGTCGGATATCCATTTATATTTCCATTTCATGGGTAATACAAACTCGTATCTACCGCCCACACTGACGACTACTACCGATACGATAGTGCTGCAATGGATTACGTTGCAGGTTGCTCTTATACTTTGCAAAGAAAAAAAATCTGGTATCGTTGCACTGTACACAAACTGCAAAACGTCAGCATCTAATTCGGAACAATACACATTTGAGTTTGGGTTCAGCAAATCTAAGATCGTCAGTATTCTGCTCGCGTCAACGGAGGGAAAGAGATGTCCATTTCACGGTAAGATCAGAGCAGTGTCATCAACTGGTGAGTAGTTTGACTTTATTTGAATGTTGCTGTAACGATGGCCATTTTGTGTTTGGGGGGCCTTTTATCGAGCATCTTCATCTTTATTAAGTTCATACAGTTGCTTGTTCTGTAGCCACCAGGGGACACAAGCCTGTGTCTTATTGTGCGGGTCCCAATCACGGATAACCAAAGAGGGTTGCGTCAGGTAGGGAATCCGACGTAAAAGCTTGGCCAAAACAAACATGCGAATCAAACCTCTGAAGATGAGGGACACTGATTCGCTGTGGCGACGCCTGAAGGGAAAAGCCGAAAGCAAAAGAAGTCCTGTCACATCGTATTTGTTTACAACGTAGAGGTAGGCCTGCTAACAATTGCTGAGCAAGCGCTGTGAAGCACAGGTTACATGTCTTTGGGTGAATGGAGACGTAGACCTGACGCATAGATTTAAGTTTTGTTTTGTTTTTTTGCTGATGACAGGTTGACGTCTCGGGAGAAATGACAAGAAACGACAGACGTGACGATAGATGGTGGGATGACGCTAGCTACAAACGTCTCACGGTTTTGCAGTCGGTATAGCAATTCCATCAGACACTTCTTGACACCAGACTGAGGATTACAACCCTCAACGTTCGTACGATTGCGCAGTTCACAACCCAAAAGATGCAGCGTGTCTTATCCTATCATATAAATCAACCTTACCTGTTCATCAAATCTCGTAATCACGGCCTGGACCCATTCCGCTGGTTTGTGAGCCGCCATGGCCGGGCGGAAAGACACCGCAGCCTTTGCGTTGCTAAATCCGCGTATGGCGATGGGTCTGTTAACGTCAAAAGTGCATGGAAATCTGTCCTGAATCGATGGGAGCGGACAAAAGGGGGTAGTATTTGTCTATTTCTGTACAATTTACCATTCCACCTCCATTAAAACACCACCGGAAGTCTTCTTCAGAGGAATTGGTCGGAGGCGATCGAGCTCACGTCAATAATGAAATACTACATCCATGCTGGATCTTCAAAATAATAGACTCACCAATCTATCAGAGTGGTTCTGCATAAGCTGTGAAAATGTATGGGCGCAAGTATTCGATGGCGTGGGAAGACTCCATAAAACCAAGAACATTTATTTGTCCCACAATGGAGAAATTTGCAACCTGTAGCAGCAAAGTTGAGCAACGTGTGTGTGTGTGTGTTCTCGTTTGTGCTCGCCGGTGGGGACCTCAACCTGACTGCATGTAGCCCGGTGGGGACTCGTGTACCCGTGGGGACCTAAAATAAGGTCCTCACGGGCAAATTGCTCTGAGAGACTTCAAACCATGTTTTAAAGACGTTTCATGACAGAACACTTTGAATGTTTACTCAACCAGCCTTCCCCAACAGACCCTTTAGTTCTAGAGGAGTTCCCTGATCGCCTGACTATCCAAGACCTTGACCTTCCACCAACCTTTGGAGAGGTTAAGAGTGCTTTAAAATCTCTGAAACATATATTTATATATACAGTAAAGTCTCGTTATATCGATATTCAAGGGAGTCCGAAAAAATATCGATATAACCAGGACTATCGATATATCCGACCCTGTTTGCATGTAATTTTCTCCGTGCGTGCATAGAAATAATATCGATATAACCGAGACTATCGATATATCCGATATCGATATAACAAGACTTTACTGTATATATATATATATATATATATATATATATATATATATATATATATATATATATATACACACAGTGGTACATCGGTTCTGGAACGCCTCACTGTTCGAACAAAATATTCGAGATATTCTTGCTAAGGCGTTCAAACATCAATCGGTGTTCGAACGCCAATACGACGCGTGAGTGCGTACGTGAGGGTGGGGAGCTGAGCGGCGCACGGGTGTATCACTCTGTTCGTGACCAACTGTTGTCGCTAGCGGACGTGCTACGTTTTGCTCTCGCGTTTAATATAGGTGTACGAAGAGTTTTAGCTCCTAATCATGCCTCCAAAGAAAGTAAGTGCTGCTACAAGTGAAAAAAGAAAAGTAGTGCGTACAACTATTGCATTTAAGAAAGAAATAATCGCAAAATATGAAGGAGGTGTGCGAGTGTCTGATCTGGCGAGGGAATACAGCATGGCGAAATCGACGATCAGTACGATATTAAAGAATAAGGAGGCTGTGAAATCTAGTGATGTGGCTGTGGGAGTGAGAGCAAGTGTCATTGGATAGATATTTTAAAAGAAAAGAACATCCTGTAGCCGAGTCATCCGTAGCTGTCACGTTCCGAGCGAGAGTGACGGAACGTAGTGGAATGTTTCGTGGTCAACCGTGACTGTGGCTTTCGAAGTAACCATTCAGCCCCCATTCTGCATGTCATTCGATTTATCGTCTCTCATCATTGTATGAGGTAGGCATTAGTGTGAAGGGTCTTGCCCAAGGATCCACACTGGATGATGTTTTGTGCTCATTTTCTCTGCCCCAAGTGGGATTAGAACCCTCGTCTCCCGTATGCCAAACCGATTATCAACTGAGCTATCCAGCCGCTAACTGAGCAGCTCTTGCCGCCTTTTCAATCTCGCAAAGATGCTCGTTTGTGGTCGTGCTTGCGACTGAGGACATCATCCAGCTCGCTCTTCTGTGGTAAGTAGGAATGTTTCTTAAACGTCTCTTGTTTGTTGAAAGACACAGCAGTGTTATTAAGAGAATTGTACCGCGCAGGTTTGTTTGGGCGGTGGTGGAGTAATATCTATCACGGGGTGTTGTAAGTTATGTTTGTGTCTGCGAAGGTCCGAGAATAATAGTCAAATGGGTGTTCAATTAAGTTTTATATGAACTTCAAAAGTCACCCGAAATCCGCCACACAAAGGCTGCAATGTCAGCAGGTTGGTGCTTTGAGTTAACTTTGTTTGCAAACGGCAGCACAAGAAGTCATGCTCATTCACCGTGCAACAGTTGTGCTGCAGGCTTAAGAAGGCACTAAGTAAATATAATGCCAGCCAAATAAAGTATAACTACAATGTACAATTCGTGTTGTTTTAAATGGTCATTCATGTGTAAACATAAAACTTTTTAAATGTATTTTTGGCACATTCAGGAGACAGAGAGAGCTGCTGGAGGCCAAGTCATCAAACTGCAAACACCTGACTGTCTTGATGGCATCATTTAATTTGGCAAATTAGATTATTTATTCAATTTAAAAAGTAAACATGGATCAAGGTGTTTTATTAAATCAAATGATTACAGTTGTTGTCTGTTTTTTCTATTCAACCTTTTAGCCCCAGGGTGGAAATTGAGTGACATCACCATTATCTAACTTTATCGTCAGAACTGGCTGCCTCACCATGACGAGTGACACTATGAATCCCTGTACGACGCTTAAAGTTCTCGAACCATCCGTGGCTAGCCTTAAAATCATCAATGGATGACGAACTTTCAGGTTGCCTCTTGACGATATCAGAGTGAAGTTGCCGTGCTTTCTCAGCGATAATTTTACCCAGTTCCTCATCTATTGTGTTCTGTTTAGCTGGGTTGATATCTTATTGCATAGTGTCTCTAGGCGCTCTGGGTTGTACATCTTGGAAGTTGTGATATTGAAACAACAACAGATGCAGGCAGACACACTAGAAACTTCATTCCCTTGCTTGTCTTCTCTCTTCAAATTGTACAGATGGCTTGTGCGGGTTATTTGTGGAGCCTGATTGATGGGATATTTTAACCTTGCAGTCTACACTCTGCCTTTGAACGATCAATAATGTTGAAACGGGTCTCCTCACTGCTGCGTGTGTCTGAAATTCTACCCCTCCCTCCTCTACCACGGATTTTGACCGATCATGTGTTGCTTTAATTAACCGAAGACTGGGCGTGGGGAATAGAGGACCAAAAAAGTCGGCTGCCATTTCCAGCTCCTTGTTAGGAGCAGCCTCTCTTCGTTCACTTCATAGATGCAGCGGCAAGAACCGGCTAGTTCGCGAACCACACATCACTCTTTGTGGCGCTCCGTGTGTTTCCCCAGAAATAGTTCGGATGCCAAGATTATATTCTCGCAAATTTAATGCTCGTAAGGCAAAATGTTTGTTAGCTAAAGCATTTGTAAGCCGAAGCATCACTGTACGTTGTTTTACATAATTAATCATTCAGTTACTTAGGCCAGTAACTAATTTGATTCGTGGTCAAGAGATAGGAACACATGAGAACTGGTTAAAAAGTCATCATGTAGGAATACCGCATACTTGTAACGCGTTATTGGCATTACTGCTCATGATTGAATTAACGGAGGTTAGTGAGTGTAGGGCATTAACCATCATGCACATCCGCATTGTCACTGGCATCACAATGCAACTCCCACAACACAATAATCTTGCTTCACTTACAAAAAATAAAACAAGAAATGTGACATTTCATTCTGGATTGATATGACATGTCATCCAACTAATGACTGTGAAACGTCTGTGTAAGCTCTCAGTCGTACAGGAGTGGTCCATCGATGAGAAGGTTTCTTCAGCCTCATCGGTACTTCTTTGAAGGTGTTGGATGTTTCACTTCTTATCCAAGAAACTTTGTCAGCAAACTAAAGTCTTACTGGTAGTTTTGACCCTATATATATATATATATATATATATATATATATATATATATATATATATATATATATATATATATATATATATATATATATATATATATATATACATCCCTACTGTCCAGACATGGCGGTGCCGGACTCTGCTATGATAGGTCCCTGCTCTCAGGTTGGGGGAGCAGAGGACTTCCCTGAGGCTACACTGATTACTTCGATTGTCCTGCCTGAGTATGGCGTCTACGACTGGCCTGATTACCCCATTTGCTCTGGTATCACCTCATCAGCATAACTAAGCCTATGTTGCCTAAGAAGTATGTTGTAAGAACGATCCAAATTAAATTAATGACTGAAGTGAAAAAACCGGAAGGACCCAAACACACAATTATACATTCAACTTGAAATGGTATGCATCGTTTATTTAAAAGAAACAATACACATGAAGGCAGCTTAATCCATTTCCCCAGGAGACAAGCTACCAAGAGGTAAGGTATCAATAATTTAATTGAAAGAATCCAGAGAGACTATTCTTTAGCCTCCTTAGGTGATGGAAACAGCAATACACATTTACCCACATTCTTCCTTCCATTCAATAAAATACTTGATAGTTCCAAGTCAACAAAAATCATTTCTCTCAGCAATGCCTTCAGACACAAGTGTTGTTCGAATAGATAGAAAGATGTTCTACATATCACCCCTTCTCATTTATCAGTTCTGGTCAAATATTTTTTAACCATGCAGAAAGCATTTAAAACACAATACTGCGTCGTTTTTGAGACACTGGAGACAAATCTTCTCAAGAAAAGAAAACCTTTTTGCCAATTGAGCCCTTTACCACCACAAAGCATCGTCGAGCATTTTTCATTCTTTCGAATGAATCCCCTTGTTCCAACAGGGACATAAAGGGAAACAATGCTGTTTTCCCCTTTAAATCAAGCACAACAGAGTCTTCAATCTTTCTTTCAAGAAGTCTCGTCATCAGGTCTGGTAGCCACATAGACAAAGACGATGATGAGCAGCACGACTATCGCCAATGTCGGCAGCACAATTGTCGCAACCTGTTGCTGTGCTTCCTGCATGGCCTGCTTCCGCTCTTTCTTGTCCTTGGATGTTTCTTTTTTGGGTTTGCCTTTCAACTGCCTCATGATGCCGTTGGGACCGCTGCCTTGGTGCCTTCACTTTGGTCACAGGACATTGCCAAAAACAAAACAACATAAATTACATGTTAAGTCATTTTCCAAACAGATGATTATTCCCTTTTGACATTTTTTGTATTCTCAGTAACAGGGTCTTTGTTGGGTTCAAGTTGCTTCATTACGGCAATATGAACGAGTATACTCTACTTTAAAGGACAAACGACACCTCCGGACAAGTTGCGTCCATAATTTGTAAAATCACTTTAAATGATGTCTACTGACAGCATTTTACAAAGATTCCACCGCATATAGCAGTGTCTGAAACTCATGACAAAAACATAGTGGACACCTGGGCAGACAACTCTGAAAAGTTGCCGGCCCGGCCATAAAGTTGCTTGCCCGATTTTTCACAATTTAAAACACATAAAGACGTCTAACCGCCCAAAAAAAATACATCGTTGCGAAGTTTAAAGGGTTTAAAGGGTTTTTTTTTTAATTAAGGAAGTACCAACCACAAATGCTCATTTGCCTAATTTATGGTAAAAATACATTGCTGAAAATTTTGCTTCAGTTGCCGTTTGTCGTCATGGTGTACAATGCAAAGTGTGCGTTGTGTTGTCTGCTTACAGCGACGTGGACTCCGCTTTCTCAGCGGCTTTCAAAACTCTGAAGTACAGTACACTTTTTAGTCAGGGTGTAGTCCGAAGCAGGCTTCTGATTGGCTGCCGATGCCGAGTATGCAAGTCTGACACACTGCGCGGTGATTGGTGAAATAAAAACAGGATGGGACAATGCCCTTGCAGTATGTGGGATCAAAAAAAAGAAAGAAAAAAAAGACAAGGCAAAGAGAATGGGAACCGAAAGAGCAACCAATACAATCACAGGTCATCAGGTTGACTGGTGATATTCAAAGTTTTTTTTTGTCAGAAGACAAGGCACCACCCTGTAAAGAAACGTGAAATGGTAGTCCGTCAGTCCCTCAGTGGACTGACTGACAAAACATTTTTGTTATTTTACTAATTATTGAATTCCATCAAAACAAAAATTTACACTCACACTTGTGAGCATTTGAGAGTCCTCTTCTTCTTCTTTTCCCTTCGGCTTTTCCCTTCAGGGGTCCCCACAGTGAATCAATGTCCTCCATCTTTCCCGATTTTGTGCATCCTCTTCTCTCACACCAGCTACCTTCATGTCCTCTTTGACCACATCCATAAACCTCCTCTTCGGGTTTCCTCTCGGTCTCCTGCCTGGCAGTTCAAGGCTCAGCATCCTTTTCCCGATATAGTCGCTCTCTCTCCTCTGGACATGTCCAAACCATCTCAGTCTGACTTTCTCTCCAAAGCCTCTAATATGAATTGTCCCTCTAATGTACTCATTCCTGATCCTATCCAACCTGGTCACTCCCAAAGAAAAACTCAACATCTTCAGCTCTGCTTCCTGTCTTTTCTTCAGTGGCACTGTCTCCAGTCCAAGCATCATGGCTGGTCTCACCACTGTTTTATACACCTTTCCTTTCATCCTAGCTGAAATCCTTCTATCACACATCACACCTGACATTTTTCTCCAGCCGTTCCAGCCTGCCTGGACAAGGTTCTTCACCTCTTTTCCACACTCTCCATTGCTCTGGACAGTTGACCCCAAGTACTTAAAATCCTCCACCTTCTTTATTTCTTCTCCCTGTAGCATCACTCTTGCACTTGGATCCCTCTCATTCACACACATATATTCCGTCTTGCTGCGACTGATCTTCATTCCTCTCCTTTCCAGGGCATATCTCCACATCTGTAGTTTCTCCTCCACCTGTTCCCTGTTCTCGCTACAGATCACAATGTCATCTGCAAACATCATGGTCCAAGGAGATTCTTGTCTAACATCGTCTGTCAGCCTGTCCATCACCATAGCAAATAAGAAGGGGCTCAGAGCTGACCCCTGGTGGAGTCCCACCTCCACCTTGAATTCCTCAGTCATACCGACAGCGCACCTCACAACTGTCTTACAGTCATGATACATGTCTTGCACCGCTCTCACAACTGTCTTACAGTCATGATACATGTCTTGCACCGCTCTGACATACTTTTCCGTCACTCCAGACTTCCTCATGCAATACCACAGCTCTTCTCTGGGCATCCTGTCGTACGCTTTCTCCAGATCTACAAAGACACAATACAATTCCTTCTGACCTTCTCTGTACTTCTCAATCAGCATTCTTATTCTTAAAGCAAACACTGCATCTGTCGTACTCTTTTTTTTTGGCATGAAGCCATACTGCTGCTCACAAATGTTCACTTTTGCTCTTAGTCTAGCTTCAACTACTCTTTCCCAGAGTTTCATTGTATGGCTCATCAACTTTATTCCTCTGTAGTTAGTACAACTTTGCACATCTCCTTTGTTCTTAAAAATGGCACGAGTACACTTCGTCTCTATTCTTCAGGCATCTGTTCACCATCTAAGATCTTGTTTAATAACCCAGTCAGGAACACCACCGCCACCTCTCCAAGACACTTCCATACCTCGATTGGTAAATCATCAGGCCCGAGTGCCTTTCCCCCCTTCATCCTCTTCAGCGACCTCCTCACTTCATCCTTGCTAATGCTTGCTACGTCTTGGTCCACAACAGTCACGTCTTCTACTCTTTGTTCCTTCTCATTTTCCTCATTCATGAATTCTTCAAAGGACTCTTTCCATCACACTACTGGCACCTGTTAATACATTGCCATCTCTATCCTTAATCACCCGAACCTGCTGCAGGTCCTTACATCTTTGTCTCTCTGTCTCGCCAGCCTGTAAAGATCAGTCTCACCTTCCTTGCTGTCCAGCCGAGCATACAAGTCATCATAGGCCGCTTGATTGGTCTTTGCCACCTTTACTTTAACCGTGCGCTGCATCTCCTTGTACTGCTGTCTACTCTCGTCCGTCCTCTCAGTGTCCCACTTCTTCTTTGCTAACCTCTTTCTCTGTATACACTCCTGCACCTCCCCATTCCACCACCAAGTTTCCTTATCTACCTTTCTTCCACTCGATACACCAAGTACTTTCCGACCTGTGTCTCTGATTATGTTCGCTGTAGTTTGCCAGTCATCTGGAAGGACCTCTTGCCCACCCAGTGCTTGTCTTACCTCCTTCCTAAATGTCATGCAACACTCTTCCTTTTTCAACTTCCAACATTTTGTCCTCACTTCAGCCTTTGGTTTCTTCATCTTCTTCACTGCCGGCGTCATCCTACACACCACCAACCTATGCTGTCTGGCTACACTCTCACCAACCACTACTTTGCAGTCACTGATTTCCTTTAATGGCGCCGTTGACACAAAATGTAGTCTACCTGTGTACTTCTGCCTCCACTCTTATAGGTCACCCTATGTTCCTGTCTCTTCTGAAAGAAAGTATTCACAATAGCCATTTCCATTCTCTTAGCAAAGTCAACCACCCTCTGTCCTTCAGTGTTCCTCATCTGGAGTCCAAACCTGCCCATCACCTCCTCATCATCTTTGTTTCCTGCGCCAACATGTCCATTGAAGTCTCCACCAATTACAACCCTCTCACTTCTCGGGATGTTCAGTATGACTTCATCAAATTCCAACCAAAATTCCTCCTTCTCCGCCAGCTCGCATCCTACTTGTGGGGTATACCCACAAACAACATTGAACATCACACCTTCAATTTCTAGCTTCAGACTCATCATTCTATCTGATACTCTTTTTACTTCAAAGACATTTTAACAAACTCCTCTTTTAAGATAACCCCAACTCCATTTCTCTTTCTGTCTTCAACATGATAGAACAACTTAAACCCTGACCCTAAGCTTCTAGCCGTGCTCCCTTTCCACCTGGTCTCCTGGACACACAGTATGTCTCCCTTCCTTCTCTGCATCATGTCAACCAGCTCTCTACCTTTACCTGTCATTGTTCCTACATTCAAAGTTCCTACTCTTAGTTCTATACTCTTAGTGTTCCATCTCTCTCTTTTCCTCCGGGCACACCTCCCTCCTCTCCTTCTTCGACCAACAGTAGCCCATTTTCTCTTAGACAGGGCATATATATATATATATATATATATATATATATATATATATATATATATATATATATAGTAAAGTCTAGTTATATCGATATATATATCGATAGTCCCGGTTATATCGATACTATTTCTATGCACGCACGGAGAAAATTACATGCAAACAGGGTCGGATATATCGATAGTCCCGGTTATATCGATATTTTTTCGGATGTTCTCCCCGGACCCGCGTGGGTTTTCTCCGGGTCCTCCGGTTTCCTCCCACACTCCAAAAACATGCATGGCAGGCAGATTGACCACTCCAAATTGTCCCTAGGTGTGAGTGTGAGAGTGACTGTTGTACATCTTTGTGTGCCCTGCGATTGGCTGGCAACCAATTCAGGGTGTCCCCCGCCTCGTGCCCGAAGACAGCTGAGATAGGCTCCAGCAACCCCCGCGACCCTAATGAGGAATAAGCGGCACGGAAAATTATATATATATATATATATATATATATATATATAAGGAAGGAAGGAGGGAGGCCGGGGACTAGTGAGTGTGAGAGCCACTGTCGAAGATGAAACATCCAACCTTCATGTATACACCAAAGAGAAGGCTCCAACGGATGATGTATGCAGGTGAAACTATGGGAGATGGACTACTTGTTGCCATGGTATTAAAAGGACTACCAGCAAGTTTCAAGCCATTTGCAATACATGTGGCACATTCAAATGATGAAATCAAGTTAGCAGATTTCAAGACTAAGCTAAGAAGTTTTGAAGAAATTGAGAAATTGTACAGAGTCAGGGGACAGTGTGATGAAGACACAGGGTCGGAGTGGACGACACACCACCAAAACCAACACCCGTCCGTGATCAGCACAGTGATGACACAAGCATAGTGTGTTTCAAGTGTGGGATCAAAGGCCACAAAGCAAGAGAATGTCGACAGAAGACATGGTGCAGTCATTGCAAAAGCAAGACACACAAAGACGTTGCGTCTTTGTGTGCAGGCGTAAGGACAAGTACAGACGAGATGACGCCAGTAAAGCGTCAGAAAATGGCGACACCGACAACGTGCTCAAGATGAGGGACGGCGAAACCAGGTTCAGGGAGCAGTTGCGTCGCGACATCCGAGAGAGGGGATTGATACGGGTGCCACTTCGCATATCATCACCGACGTGACCATGTTCAAGAATTTCCACAGCACGTTCAGACCGGAAAGTCACCGCGTGGAGCTGGCGGATGGCACACATTGCAGCGGAGTCGCACATAAAAGGGGAGATGCGGAGATCACTTTGATTGACATCAAAGGACAAAGACATAAAGCAACGCTGAGAGACGCTTTATACATTCCTTCATACCCCCAAGACATTTTCTCTGTAAAGAAGGCGACCGCCAACGGGGCAACAGTGATATTTAAAGAAGGCAAAAATGCACTGATTACAAAAGGTGGGACAAAATATGACATACATGTGGATGGAAAGTTGTACTATTTACATATTAAGAAAGAGACGCAGACAAATGAAACAGATTCAAACACAAATAGAGTGCTAAAACATAGGCTGGTGATGTTTGTGAACAAGGCAGCTGTGGAGAAAGAGACACAGACAGATGAAAACACATATTATGGCATGAGACAGCCTAAGACGAGTGAGGTCTTTCAAAAGCGTAATAAGAGAGCCCAAGAGTCATGTATCCAAGACAGGGATTCACACGACAGTACAGTCACAGAGATTAGGCCAAATGAAAATAACCTCACACAACAAAGTGACACAAATGATGGCCCTGAAAATAGAAGGTATCCTACTAGGGAAAGAAAGAGACCTAGTCACTTTGATGATTTTGTGATTGAGTATAGCGATAATGATGGGGCACACATCACAGTAGACTACTGTTACAGAGCTGTGTGTGGTGTCCCGCAAACATATGCGGAGGCAATGAGATCAAATTATTCTCAAGAATGCGTAAAAGCCATGGATGAGGAAATTCAGTCATTAAATGACGACACATTTACTGTAACAACCCTACCTGCGGGCAAGAAAACAGTGGGGGTAAATGGGTAGATGCTATCAAACGAGATGTAGATGTCAGAGACAAATACAAAGCACGATTTGTAGCAAAGGGCTATAGCCAGGTGAAGGACATAGACTATGAAGAGACATTTTCACCAACAGCAAATCTAACAAGTATAAGAGTGGTGCTTCAAAAAGCAGCTCAGGAAAATTTACTCCTTCACCAGATGGACGTGAGAACAGCGTATTTACACGCACCTTTGGAATATGACATTTACATGAAACTACCGGAAGGTTATGAAGAAAAGGATGATGGTCTAGTTTACCAACTAGAAAAATCACTTTATGGTCTCAAACAATTTGGCCGAAACGGCAACAAGGTCTTACATGATTATTTAACCGATAATGAGTATAAGCAAAACCCAGGTGATTATTGCATTTATGCCAAAGAGTCAAGAAGTGACAAGGTGATCAAAATCATATGGGACGGTGATTTCATTATTGATGACTACCAATACGCAAAAACAATTGTATTTGAGAGTTTACAGCCATTGTTTTTGGAAGCTGAAAATTGTAAGACAGAGGTCACATTGTTCTATTTATTTCGGTTTACATTACAGCAAACTGAGTATAAGTGGGGGTGTTAAGAAAGTTAGATTGTATCCTCATTTTGTGAAATGCTATAATACTGATCTGATCTGGGAGCGCAGCGGCTGCTCTCTGTGCTCCGGCAAATAAATATCCTACTTGTATGATCTAAACAAGAGGACCATCTCGACTCTTTATTCTCCCAAATGCATCGCTTAAGATTTTAACACTTTGCAATCTGAAAGAGGAAGCCTCGTGTAATCGCAAACTTAATTTTGCCTTCGTTCCCTCACCGCATGATTTGAAGCGTCTGGAGAAGAAAATGCTTCATAATAAGTGAACATTGTGGGTCACAATCCGTGATACTTACGCTACAGGATAGACAAACCCAGTATCTTGATAGCATGCTTATCATAGTAGTGTCATGAAACTTCAGGAAATAACTTTGGAAGAATTATGTTTGAACGGAAATACCTACCAAGTACGGACTGCTTCGGTGTTCCGCGTAAAAAAATAACTTTGCCAGCTTCTCTGTGGTTTATTGCAGTTACCAAAACGCATGTTAAACAGCATTCACATTGGCATGGTAATTCAAAACACGCTGAAAAATTGAGCAGAGTACTTGACGTGGCATTCAGTCACGGCTTCGAGGAAACTATTTTCCTGTATACTCAAAAGATGTCAGAGAACATCCTGCCTAGGACTTCAACATAAAAGCAAACATGATGCCACTGATATTCAACTGTTTCATTCATGGTATTGTTTCATTGCAAATTAGAATCAAGGCAGAACTTTTTCTCTCCACAAAGGTCAATCCTTCCGTCCATTCAACCTGAAGTGTACGATACGTACTCGTCATTTTTTTACTCGTCAGGCTTATTTGCCACTAATTGTGGATGGCACTGTATATTCAAAATATATTTTTATGACATAAATGAAAATAAAGAATTTCCCTTGACACTGATGATCTAAGTTTGCTTATATATTAGGTATGAACAATTCATTCGATTAAAACATTGCAATGTAGTAGAATGCATTTTTTTATTTCAAAGCATGCTGTTTGCAGGGGAAAAAACAAATGAATTCATTTTGATTGGTTGTTGGTAAATTAGCAACTTTAACTGAGGTAGATAAACTGCTTCACATTGATTTATGCTCCATGCAACATTCACTTTAATGTAAAACCTGAAATATTTGTTGAATAAATTTGATATTGTAACACACATTAATAATAATAATAATAATAATAATAATAATAATAATAATAATAATAATAATAATAATAATAATAATAATAATACATTTAATTTACAAGCGCCTTTCTGAACACCTAATTTATTGCTTGTCTGTTAAACATTTTATGGAACAGAAAAATAATAATTGCATATTCAATTGAAAGTGCAATATATGTACTGACTGAAAACGTGCGTATTTGCTTATTTTTCTCAATCATTCAGCCCAATTAGATATGTGAAGATATGTGAGCAAATAAATTCAACATTCATAACTGTCAATATTTTATCAAAGAGGTTTGACTGACGTATATAACCCGTGACTCTTAATTTAGTCAGTGATATGTTCATTGTGTCTAAAACCGTCTCGTCTTTACTCAACCCTTGATGCTTCAAATCAATGGTTGAGTAAAGGCGAGAGGGTTTTAGACACGATATGGAAACAGTTCACATATCTAGTTGGGCTGCACGATTGATAAAAATAACCAGAAAAATAAGCAACGTGTGCATTTGCTTATTTTTCTCAATCGTTCAGCCCAATTAGATATGCGAACTATTTCCATGTCTATTTAAAAATATTGTTGTGAGCAAATAAATTCGACATTCATGGCTGTCAATATTATATCAAAGAGGTTTGACTGACGTATAAAACCCGTGACTCTTAATTTAGTCAGTGATACGGTCGTCGTCTCGAAAACCGTCTCGTCTTTCTCAACCGTCATTGCTTCAAGGGGACGTTACAAAGTAGTAACCATTACTGCTGTTGGCTGTCTTTGGTGTCAATCAAACAGATTACGGCTACATCACGACTCCGCCGTCACCGATTGGTTGGCCACATACACCATAATCTCACTGTCCAGTTCCCGAGGTTTGGTTCACCATGTTGGATCAAATGTTCATCATCATTATATCGGTCTGTGTAGAAAAGCCGGTGACAGGTACTCGCCGTGGCTAAAAGTGTAGTTCTCTCGCGTTGCCTTTGCATTCCATTGATGACAACAGGACTCCGCGATACGTTCTCGAAAGAACGGGGGGATGCGTGTTTTGATTTGGAGACACCGACACCCAGGAGCTAACACTGAGCTATCAACTCAGTGCCGCTGTCTTTTTTTCAGTCACAAGAGTCTCCGTGGAAGCGCTTTAAAGGATTCTACTTTTTCTCAACACCACCCAGTGGTTCTGGGTGAACTTTGTCAAGCCCAAGTGGACATCGTGTGTGTGTTAGAAAAGCCAAAGACTGTCGATGGGGAAAGTAAATTGCCAGTCAGACCGTCTGCGAGGATATCTCTCCTGCTATTTTGGCGTGTGTTCGATGCGTGTTCGCTGTCAAAATGTGGAGGATGTCTGAGAATGCGCCCAGTTCAGTAAGTAGTCTGTGTAATATGTGAGTGAGGTGGGTCACAAGGCCTGGGCCTGTCTGTCTGTCTGCCTGCCTGTCTGTCTGTCTTATTGGGGCCTGGGTGAGGACTTCTTCTGTACCGGATCAGCGGCGATAATTAGGTCTCGGAGATTACCACTGTTTACCGAGTAGGTATTGGGCCTGCACTGACTTCCGCGAAGAGGGAGGCTTTAATATGGAATAATAGATGCGATTTCCACACAGCCTGGCGAAGTGGTGGCAGGAACGACAGCATTGCTGGACCACATGGTCCAGGAAACTTGGACACTTAAAAGAGATGAGAGCTCGTTTTGCCATGTGACAAACATCATACCACACCGGAAGGAAGCAGAGTTCAATCGGAAGCGAGGCGGTGCCAACATGATCATGTGGGACATTTAAGGCTCCTGTTTTTATGTATTGAGGGGTGGGCGGGTTGTTTTCAGTTATGTTTTACCTTACTGGGATTACATCCCGGAGCTTTTAGGTCTCCAAGTAAGATCCGTATGTATTCATATTTTCACATTTCCGTTATTCCCTCTGCCAAATTATTCTTGAATCAGAATGGCAGGAATTCCTGTGGATAAAGAGACAGTCATAGAATCTAAACCCCCAGTTGTGCTGTGTTTACGATAAATTGGATGGATTGTATTGTCGAGGCCTGGTAGCCATTCTCATCATTTCAACTTTGATTAGCGAATGACTCTTTGTGGCACAAAAACTTCAAATGTTATGAAAATGATGGCTGCATATAATGGTGGCTCCTCGGCCGTGGCTGCACATCACCCTCACCACCACCACCAGCTGCAGCATCTCCCGCCTCCACATATGCATCACCACCACCACCACCACGTGGGCCAGCATCACTTGCAGCACCCGGGCTCTGCCGCTGCCGTTCACACCATCCAACAGCACACCTCCACTGCTGCGGCCGCCGCTGCCGCTGTGATGCTCAACCCTGGTCAGCAGCAACCTTACTTCCCTTCTCCGGCCCCTGGACAGGCTCCAGGGCCTGCGGCGGCTGTGGCTGTGGCTCCAGCCCAAGTTCAAGCCACCGCTGTCAAAGCTCACCATCATCACCACCATCAGCAGCAGCACACACGCCACCTGCAGCAGCAGCTTGATATAGAGCCTGACAGGCCTATTGGGTATGGTGCGTTTGGGGTTGTCTGGTAAGTACCCTTTGATCCAATCCAATACATCTTTATTTATATAGCACTTTCACAACAGATGCAATTGTAACAAAGCATCTTACAGAACAGTGAACATAAATTAACAAAATACGGGTATATGACACAACACACATCAAAGAGAGAATCAAAGAGTCCTTTCACCAGTGACTTCGAGATGTCATGCTCAAAATGTGCATCATGTCCCATACGTCAGCTACTAGCTGAGGTTGAAAGAACACAAGCTGTTGCATCCATTGACGAAAAAAATAAATTGGTTCACTTCTCCTATCCCATGTAAATCCATTTCAATTCCAAACCCAGACCGTTCCAAAGAGGCATCCACCCTCCACGCCGACGCACCCCTCCTCATCCTCAGCTTGAGCAGTCATCCATTCAGTTGCATCAACTCAAACTGTCCAACAGTGCTGCTGAATAAAGTGGAGCTTTGACAAATCCAGCCCATTCCAGGCAAAAACAAAAAGCAAACAAACAAACAAACAAACAAAAAACACAAGCGCCCTAGGGCTGTCAAGCGTCAACAATCAAAAAGGGCTGACATTCCCCCTCATCAAAATTGGTGCAGATACACATATGCTGCCAAGAAGGCGCAACCATATAAGAGATTCTTCTCCAATGTCATGGCCAAAACCCTGAAAGCATTCCACAGCGGGTCCACATGAAGCCCAACAAACACCAAATGACAAAACAAAAGAAAAACAAAAAAAAAACAGAACTCTTTAGACACCACCTTGAAAAGAACTGCTTTGATGTCAGTCAATTTATTGGCAGACATTCCCAGAGAGTGGTTAGCACACCAGCTTCACAGTGCGGAGGTCGCCGGTTCGCGTCCCGCTCTGGCCTCCCTGTGTGGAGTTTGCATGTTCTCTCCGGACCCGCGTGGGTTTTCTCCGGGTCCTCCGGTTTCCTCCCACATTCCAAAAACATGCATGGCAGGCAGATTGAACTCTCCAAATTGTCCCTAGGTGTGATTGTGACAGTGACTGTTGTATGTCTTTGTCTGCCCTGCGATTGGCTGGCAACCGATTCAGGGTGTCCCCCACCTAGTGCCCGAAGATGGCTGGGATAGGCTCCAGCAACCCCCGTGACCCTCATGAGGAATAAGCGGTACGGAAAATGGATGGATGGATTCCCAGAGAGCTTCATTAAAGGACAACCAACGCCTCCGGACAAGTTGTGTCCATAATTTGTAAAAATCGCTTTAAATGACTTCTTCTGAGAGTACAGTCAAGTCTCGTAATATCGATATTTCGGGAGTCGGAAAAAATATCGATATAACCGGACTATCGATATATCCGATCCTGCGGCATGTAAATTTTCTCCTTGCGTTCATAGAAATAGTATCGTAATAAGCAGTCCTATCGATATAACCGAAAGCGATATAATGAGACTTTACTGTATTTTAAAAACATTCCACGGCATATAGCTATATTTTACGTTTTAAGACTCGCGCTGAATATTCAGGAAGTCTTGTTTTTGAGTTGGTGACGATTCCTGACGTCACATCACGGAAGGACCGCCCCTGACCAAAAAAGGACACACAATGCATTTTGCGGTACTTTGTTTGGTCTGAAAACTTCGTGTTGATCCGTGTTGATGGTGAAATTAGAAGGAAAACACATGAAATAACGTGATGGTAAATCGTTGTGTGTTGCACCAAGACAACTATTTAATATTCGCTGACACAAATTCCCAGCAGACAAATCGGCCTATTTGCAATGGAGCTTGGGCGCCATCTTCTGCATGTTCTGGGTGCTACATATCAGTCCGGACGCCTCAAAATGACCCGGAAAGACTTCTTTAATCAATTGCAAACATTTATGCTTTCCTCTTCAGAGCTATTTGAATCGTATTCATAACTGGATGAGTAACAAGAAAGTATCTTCTCCGAATCTGAAGCCATTGTTTTGATTCTCGAGCAAGGCAAGACGTCTTGGCGTGACACCACGAACAAGGGGGCGGGACATTCTGAAACTTGCCACTTCCGGGTTCAATTTGAAGTAGTTTTGGGACACTTTAAGTCATTTTGATTGGTGTTTTGCATTTGACTAAAAATATCCTGCGTGTTTTGGGTATTTTAGATGCTGTAAAATATTTTTCTGATGTCAGTTAGGAAACAAAAAAGTGGTGTCGGTTGTCTTTTCAGTAGGCATCACAAACTATGGTATTAAGTTGTTCCACTATCAAAAATTACACCGATTAAATGTCACAATAACTAAAATGCTACAAATGTTTCTAGAAGTTAGACAACTGAACTCGTCCCCCACAAATTCACAGTTCAGCACCAGCAGATTCCTCTGTCGATGTTATATTTTTTTTTTATTTCAATATTTAAGAGAAAATATCTTTAAAATATAATTTTTGATATTTGGTGCCATACCTTGTATTTTAACAAAACATTACTTGGTCGTTTCATTTAGTACTGTCACGTGATTTAAAAAAAAAAAGAATTGTGCTCTGTAGTTAATTGATCTAATTACTATCTGTTTTAACCGATGAAAAGGTTTCTTCAGCCGTCATCTGTACTTCTTTGAAGGTGTCGGACGTTTCGCTTCTTATCCAAGAAAATTCGCCAGTTTGCTGACAAAGTTTCTTGGATTTGTAAATCTCCAAAGAATTACAAAATAAAATAGAACATTAGGTCCTTAAAATGTATTGATGTTAAGCTCTCAAAAGCGGTCATAACACTTTTCTGAGCAAGTACTCAACGCTGAACTTGCTTTCGGTAATTAAAAAAATTATCAAAACAGACCCTTAAAAGACAACCGACGCCCCGGACAAGTTGTGTCCATAATTTGTAAAGTCACTTCAAATGACTTCTTCTGAGAGTATTTTACAAAGATTCCATGGCATATAGCTATATTTTACTTTTTAAAACTCGCGCTGAACATTCAGGAGGTCTTGTTTTCGAGTTGATAACGATGCCTGACGTCATGTCTGGAACGCCCCTGGCTGATAAAGCGACACACAATGCATTTTGGTTACTCTGTTTTGTCTGAAAACTTCGTGTTGATGCCGAAATTAGAAGGTAAACACATGAATAACGCCATGGTGAATCGTTGTGTGTTGCACCAAAACTACCAATTGCGGTAACACCAGACAGAAGTGGACACAAATTCCCAGCAGACAAATCAGCCCATTTCCAACGGAGCTTGGGCACCATTTTATGCATTTTCTGGGCGCTACATCGCAGTCCAGGCGCCTCGAAATGAAACGGAAGGACTTCTTGAATGGATGTCAAACATTTATGCTTTCCTCTTCAGAACTATTTGAATCATATTCATAACTGGATGAGTAACAAGAAAGCATCTTCTCCGAATCTGAAGCCATTGTTTTGATTCTCGAGCAAGGCAAGACGTCCTGGCGTGATGTCACGAACAAGGGGGCGGGACCTTCTGAAACTGAAACTTTCTGAGGTCATTTTGAGGTAGTTTTGGGACACTTTAAGTCATTTTGATTGGTGTTTTGCATTCGACTAAAATATCAGCCTGCGTGTTATGGGTATTTTAGATGCTCTAAAACGTTTTTCAGATGTCAGTTAGGAAACAAAAAAAATGGTGTTGGTTGTCCTTTAAATCACAGTGCTGTAAATTAAAACAAAACACTATCCATTATTACAAAATACCAAGTGCGGAAATAAACATCAATCACGTCAAATATAGGCTACAGATGACACAGCAGCTATGTTAATGTCATGCCTCGACCACTGGGTGTTTTCCTGGAACTTAATTTGTCAAAGAGCTTTGCTATGACTAGCTAAATTGCTCAGGCTTTTGGTGCTAACATTAGCTGTGTGGTGAAGTTGTCATTTATGCACTTGAAAATGGAGGTGTGATACAGTGGAAATGGTGTGTCCGTTATTAATGCTCTGTGGTTGACCGGCAGGCAGCTCAAGGTCTAGATCGTCTGCCTCTTCATTTGAAGCTCGCTGTGATAAGCGCCGTAGAATATAATTAGTTTTGACTTTTATAATCATCTAAATTCATGACCCTGCAGTGAAAACCAGTTCGATGACCCAAAAAAAGTAACCTAACATGCTAGTATGGCTGCATGATAAGTTTGCATGCTTCCTTTGACTCATCTTGGCACTTCGGAGAGTGACAATCTTGGTAGAGCCAGGAATTTCCATTCCTGTGCCATCTGTTTTCCTTGACTGATCCTATTTGAGAAGGTTTTACTGAATGATACTTTGAAAACGGCTTGGGGGCATGCTCTTACTTTGACCTACTGTGCCCCTCACAAGGCTTCGGTTTCAATATCCCTGGATTTAAATCTTGTTTGAATCATCAGTGGACAGGTGTTAAAAAATAACCATATTTTATACCAGGGCTACATGACCCCTCTCCCAACACCGGGAATGAAAAAAAGCCTCGACCCATTCCTTAATAAAATGGCTTGAGTGGAAGACCATATATTATTTATACCGTGACCCCATAGAACCATGATGTTTGGTCTTTTTTTTCATCCTCCAGCCTTGCTCTCAATCATCAGTTTCTATGGCTGTTTATGAATATGGCAATTGAAATTAAATGACAATAGATGATTGCTGTTCACAAAAAGGATTCTAAATAACATTTGTACTCTTCCCTCAGGTCTGTCACAGATCCCAGAGATGGGAAGCGAGTTGCCCTGAAAAAGATGCCCAATGTCTTCCAAAACCTTGTTTCCTGCAAGAGGGTGTTTCGAGAATTGAAAATGCTATGTTTCTTTAAACATGAAAATGTGAGAACTTTCATATTTAATCAAAACATGACATCAAGTACAGAATGGGAAAAATACATACATAATCAACACAAGTTCTTGATGACATTTGTGTTAGTGCTGTCAAGAGAATAAAAATCAACTAACCTGGATATTAATTATCTGTATTTTTTTGTAATTGAAAACCACAATTTTTATTTTTAATTCATTACATTACTGAGCATTGAGGTAGATAAAAAAATTCACATCACAAAAAAGTGGTATTACCAAGTATTTCATTGTTTTTAAAGAGAATGGAACTGATGCAGTCCTAGCCATTTACTTTGTGCTGTACAGTATTTGAGACGGTCCCAAATCAAGGGCATACACCTAGGGGAATAACACTGTTTTGTTTTTTTTTAATTTCCAAATAATTGCAAAATACAAATATCGGAACACCAGGTCCACAAAAGATGCTGGGGTTAACATATCAAAAACAGTAAGAACATTCTGGTCAATACCAGTACATGGAACTTGCTTCAGAAAATCAATAAAACTGACCCTGAAAGCACAGTGCGGTAAATTAGCACTTATGAAATAACCTTGTTCATCATGACAAAATAAAAGTACTGAAACATGACAAAATAAAATACTGAAACATCAACCACTTTTAATAGGCTACAGAGGACGTAAGCAGCTCTACTGAGTTCACACGTTGTACGCGGGGTGTTCTCCTCAAATTGGCTAAGAGCTTTGCTCGGGTTCCCTCTCTTGCTAAAGTTAACTGCGGCTGCACTTGCGACTGGGTGCTTTGCATTGATGTGTAAGGTTCAACTTCTTACAAATTAGGCAAATTAGACAATCAACCTTTATCAATAATACCTTTAGAGTGGTTTTTTAATACAAATTGTCCATTCATTGTGCCGAGAACTCTCACATGCTCCTCCATTTTCACATCTTTCCTCACCACTGCCCAACTCCAATGGGAGCCAATCATCGTATGCTAAATAAGCCCAAACATAATGACAGCTATACGTCTGTGTAAGCTCTCAGTCGTACAGGAGGAGTGATCCATCGATGAAAAGGTTTCTTCAGCCGTCATTTGTACTTCTTTGAAGGTGTCGGACATTTCGCTTCTCATCCCAGAGGCTTCGTCAGCAAACAGGCTGTGGCTGAGAGTTGTTTCCCCATCCTCAACCCCTCGAGCACATAAAAGGAGATATTAGAAAAAGGCAATTTACCTACAGAAAGACACAAAAAAGTAGAGTACATTGTAAATTAATGCGATCAAATAATGGAACCGGAATTAATTATTCATGATTAACATGATTACTTTGACATTTCTAATTCATTTACAGGGCATAATGATTAAATATGAATATCAGAATCTGAGTAACTGTTGGATACAATCACTGTATATGCAGCAAAGCAGTGATGCAGATGTGCTCTCAACGATGTTCTTGCTCTCTCCTCAGGTACTCTCGGCTCTTGACATTCTGCAACCTCCACATATTGACTACTTTGAAGAAATGTATCCTTCACATTTACAATAAACTTCGTCTTGACTGTTCGTTGTACTAAATTCATCCTGTCTACTTGATAACTAATGTTAAGCAGATTCCTTACTTACAGACAGTGTATTGTCGGTGTTCAAATACCTGACACTCTGACGAAGGCGGAAGTAGTCGCCGAAACATGTCAGGTATTTGAACACCGACAATACACTGTCTGTAAGTAAGGAATCTGCTTAACATTCGTCTTGACTGATTCTCAAACATGAATTTTAAAAAGGACATCCGACTGAGCTAACCGGAACGGATTTGTGTTTAGTGTCTTCCTTGAACACCTCCTAATGATGACACCGTGGCGACCTTAAATTGCGCCTGCTGAGCGTGAAGAGTGTATAGTCCAACTTAACTGATGTGATCCTCCTTAGGTTTAAGCTTTTGCTTTAGTTCATCATCTATCACACGTGACTCACTGCAGACAGTTTGCTGTTACGTAGTACTGTATTAGAAAGGTAATCCAATTGGGTGAGCAGGGTGTACATTATGACCTCTTAATTGACAATGCTACCTTGACATCTTCACGATGCAAGGGTACCTTTGAAGTGATGCTAAAAGATTTGAAATGTAAAAAAAACACAGAACCATAACTGCAGTGGCTGATTTGGCCCTGAACACCAGAGCGAGCGAGACCCAGTTCTACCACACCCGACAAGACCCAAGGTGTGGGTTGTTCAAAGAGGCACTTGAGACAATCCAACACATAAACTGCAGGGTGTAAGAGGCTGGAAGGGAAAACTTACATGGAGCGCCATAATGAGGTGGCTGGCATTGGCAAAAGGAGTCCAAGATGGCGCCCGAGTAGGCAGCCGTCAGCAAGTGCTCTGATGAGCCTTGCTTTTGTTGTTGTTTTTGTGTTTTCTTTTGTCACTTTGTGTTGTGCGTCGTGTAGAATGGATACGGATTGTTTTTCAGCATTTTTGACGACGTTCATCAAGGAGGAGACTGTGCTGAGCGGTTGCGCCTTTTCGGCAGCATGGATATGCCAGTACTGTTTTTGAATGGGAGGAATGTCGGTGCCATTCGTCTGTCATCGCTGGACACCTCTGGGGCCATTGTGCTTTTTGGCGCCTGTAATGGGCAGCATCTTCACAGCCCCGCTTTGTTTAGCGGAAAGGTCGGTGCTCTTGGAGAGTCTGCGGCTGGATGGATACATGGCTTGAGGAGCCCGCGATAAGAAGGAAGGAGCGTCAGCGCAGAGCGCCGCTGCGTATATGGAACTGTCGCGGTTTGGAATTGAAGCGGATTTATGTGGGACCGGAGATGTGAGACAATCTCTTTTCGTCAATGGATGCTGCAGCTGCGTGTTTGCTTTCAACATTTAGCTTGTAGTCGCCGTGCAAGTTCCACCATGATGTCCCTGATCCACTGTTGAAGAGACGCTTTGATCCTCTCCTCTTTCATCTGGAACTGCTTTATGTAACAAAGAGGGTACAGAAAGTGCTTAAGAATGATTGGATTGGATTGGATTGGATTTGCCTTTATTATTCTCACAGTGGAGAAATTTACATTTGAATTTACAATGAATGTCTCTCTGTGTCTTTGTGGTGTCATATTATTTGTTATTTAGTTTTTTTTTTGTTCTTTTGACTTCAAGACGGCGCCGCGAGAGTGGCTGCCTTTCCAGCAGCTCCTGTGTTTTGCTTTTCTACTTTCATTTCTTTCATAACTTTGCTGCTGTGAAATGTAAATTTCTCCACTGCGAGACTAATAAAGGCAAATCCAATCCAATCTGTGGGGAATATGGACTGGAAACCCCAAGGTCAAAATGGGAAACACCTCCAAAGATGGTAGAGAATGACCGATCAAACATCCCATGAGACTTCCAGATCCAGACTGACAAGATGGGAATGGTAAACCAACCAGATATTGTGATCATAGATAAAGAGCGGAGGAAAGCCGTTGTAGTGCATGTAACAGTCCCGAGTGATTGAAACATCAGAAAGTAGGAACACGAGAAACTAGAGAAATACAAAGGTCTCAAAGAGGAGCTGGAGGTGGGCCTGGAAGGTAAAGGTGACAGTCGTGCCTTTGGTGGTCGGAGCACTCAGGGCAGTGACCCCCAAATTAGATGATTGGTTGCAACAGATCCTGGGAACAACATTGGATCTCTCAGTCCAGAAAAGTGCAGTGCTGGGAACAGCACGGCTACTGCGCAGAATGCTCAAGCTTCCTGGCCTCTGGTAGAGGACCCGAGCTAAAATGGGGGACGGACACCCACCCAAGGGGTGAGACGAGAATTTGTTTTTAATATAGATACATACTCAGACACACACACACACATACGCACACACGCGCTAGTCTACTGCCAGCTTCTCCATTTTAAGGGGGAGGAAAGACTGCCTTCCCATACATACCTGAATTGAGATGCGATATCTTTTGATTAAATACAGTGCCTTGCAAAAGTATTCGGCCCCCTTGAAACTTGCAACCTTTTGCCACATTACAGTCTTCAAACATAAATATATGAAATGTAATTTTTTTGTCAACAATCAACAAGTGGGACAAAATCGTGAAGTACAACAACATTTACAATATTATTCGGCCCCTTTACTTTCAGTGCAGCAAAATCACTCCAGAAGTCCAGTGAGGATCTCTGAATGATCCAATGTTCTCCGAACTGACTGATGATGATAAATAGAATCTACCTATGTGTAACCAAGTCTCGCTATAAATGCACCTGCTCTGTGATAGTCTCAGGGTTCTGTTTGAAGTGCAGAGAGCATCGTGAAAACCAAGGAACACACCAAGCAGGTCCCAGATACTGTTGTGGAGAAGTTTGAAGCCGGATTTGAATACAAAACAATTTCCCAAGCTTTAAACATCTGAAGGAGCACTGTGCAAGCCATCATATTGAAATGGAAGGTGTATCAGACCACAGCAAATCTACCAAGACCCGGCCGTCCCTCCAAACTTTCTTCTCAAACAAGGAGAAAACTGATCAGAGATGCAGCCAAGAGGCCCATGATAACTCTGGATTAACTGTAGAGAGCTACAGCTGAGGTGGGAGGTCTGTATATAGGACAACAATCAGTCGTACACTGCACACATCTGGCCTTTATGAAAGAGTGGCAAGAAGAAATCCATTTCTCAAAGATATCCATCAAAACTCTCGTTTAAAGTTTGCCACAAGCCACCCGGGAGACACACCAAACTTGGAAGAAGGTGCTCTGGTCAGATGAAACCAAAATTGAACTTTTTGGCCACAATGCAAAACGATATGTTTGGCGTAAAAGCAACACAGCTCATCACCCTGAACACACCATCCCCACTGTCAAACAAGGTGGTGGCAGCATCATGGTTTGGGCCTGCTTTTCTTCAGCAGGGACAGGGAAGATGGTTAAAATTGACAGGAAGATGGATGGAGCCATATACAGGAACATTCTGGAAGAAAACCTGTTGGTATTTGCACAAGACCTGAGACTGGGACGGAGATTTATCTTCCAACAGGACAATGATCCAAAACATAAAGCCAAATCTAGACTGGAATGGTTCAAAAATAAACGTATCCAGGTGTTAGAATGGCCAAGTCAAAGTCCAGACCTGAATCCAATTGAGAATCTGAAAACTGCTGTTCACAAACACTCCATCCAACCTCACGGAGCTCGAGCTGTTTTGCAAGGAAGAATAGGCAAGAATGTCAGTCTCGATGTGTAAAACTGATAGAAACATACCCCAAGCGAATTGCAGCTGTAATTGGAGCAAAAGGTGCTGCTACAAAGTGTTAAAGCAAGGGGGCCGAATAATATTGCACGCCCCGCTTTTCAGTTATTTGTTAAAAAAAGTTTAGATGATCTAATAAATGTTGTTACACTTCACGATTATGTCCCACTTGTTCATTCTTTACAAACATAAATAAATTTAATATATTTATGTTGAAGCCTGAAATGTGGCAAGATTCAACGGGGCCGAATACTTTTGCAATGCACTGTATGTCACTGGCTGTCCCAATTCTCAACAGGAACCCAAATCAAGAGTGGCTCTTGTTGGAGGAGCGTGGCCTTCTTTCCACGTGTTCGTTAATATCGGATGATGAGGATTTTGATTATCCAAATAAAGGCTGGATGAACAGTACCTTCAAAGGATTTATTTGCAGAATATTCCAGACACCGATAATTTATAGACATAGGCTGCATGATCATCAGTGTGTCCACATCATGGACACACAACATATTTATTTCATCAGAAGGGCTGTATCAAGACTATGGCGCGACACGGAGGAGTCATTCTTCCAAAACAATTCCTAGCTTTTATCAGTCTGTCTCCAGAAAGTCTCCAGTAAGCAGTGTATCAAGGTTAACAGATGGCTCCAAGAATGAACTTGTGCAAATTAATTGCACCACCCTGTGATCTTGACTCTTTGCTGGTTTAAATCGGTCTAAAGCAGAGGTCTCAAACTCGCGGCCCGTGGGCCAACTGCGACCCCCAAAAGAATATTTTGCGGCCCGCCTTGATATGAAAGATTAATGTTAGTGCGCTCCGCATGATTGATACGAATGAAACTTGTGTGTGAAGCTGAACAAGTAGGCAAGAGAAGCCATGTTTAGGACAGTTCATGTTCAATATTTTATTTGTTAAGAAAGGTAAAGGTTAAAGAACTGTTAATACAGACATTTGAAACTTTATTAAAATAATTATAGTTTTCCTGTGGTTTTCTCAGTCGTCTGTATCTGCCTTATGATCATTATAATTATTTTATTTATTTATTAGTGGTTAATTTATTTTGTATTCATTTTTTCATTTATTTGTTTCGGTTTTTTTTTTTTCATTTTTTGTGTGTTAAAAATAAAGATTTTGAGAACATTAGAATGTTTTATCTATGCTTTTCTTGTGGAAATCATGATGCGGCCCAGCCTCACCCAGACCCAGCCTCCGGCGGCCCCCGGGTAAATTGAGTTTGAGACCCCTGTTCTAAAGCTTAGAACAACGATAGGGATGGAGTCTGTCTGATATACTTGACCAACCACATTCCAGAATTAGTTGTTTGCCGTGCCTCTGATTTGATAATTGAGGGATTATCATGTTTTTGGCTTGTAAATCAGTTCCTCTTCAAAGAGATGGATACAACACCACGGAAATGTGCTGCAATTATAACGCTAAAGGAACACACCAACAAATCGAATCGAAAAATCACCAAAATCTTTGGTCTCAGCCACACCACAGTCAGCCGGATACTCAAAAGGAAAGAGGAGACGGGATCAAAAAGACATGGACGGTGCGGCAGGAAACGGAAGACGACCCCACGAGATGACAAAACGCTGGTACGCGACAGCAAAAAGAACCCACGATTGACCAGTTTTGCCAGTGAAGAAAAAAAGATGTTTTGACACAGGTGTGTTCCAGCCGGATCTGGCACCGTGTCACACGTTTAAGAAGATGAAGGATTTCTTTGCACAGAAGGACATTACTGTGATGGGTTGGCCTGGCAATTCACCGGACTTGAACCCGATTGAGAATTTATGGTCCATCCTCAAGATTCGTCTGCGTGAGAAAGATTGCACAACAATGAAAGCCCTAATTTGTGCTATAAGCAAGACCTGGTACAGGGACACTTCCATCATCAACAACTGTCAAAATCTGGTGTATTCCATGCCAAAACGCATCGCTGAGGTGATAAAGGGCGGACATACTTCTTACTAAAATGGACATTTTAATAATTTGAGTTGTCAAAAAATGTAAACAATCAATTTTATGCCAAAATAACACGGCGGTGCAATTAATTTGCACAAGGGTGTAAATGTTGATCAATATTTCACAGCGTTTGCGTTTATTTTGACTCAACTTCCCATTGGCCAGATATGTAGTGACTGAACTGATGCAAAGTGACCTCCATAAGATCATTGTGTCACCACAGCCCCTGAGCTCAGACCACGCCAAGGTGTTTCTCTATCAGATTCTACGAGGTAAAAATTCTCCATTCATGTTTTTGGTGGTTGCTGTTGTCGGTGCTATTAATGTTAACTTTTGGAGTGGGCGGGGGTCAGCATGTTATGTGGCTTCTTTTAATGACTATACATTGAATGTAATTTGATTGCCATGCTTGTGTTAAATTATCACCAGGACTGAAGTACCTTCATTCGGCTGGCATTCTTCACCGAGATATTAAACCTGGCAACCTCTTGGTCAACAGCAACTGTGTACTGAAGGTGTGTGGCAATGCGACACAATCATATAACAGACGAGGCACGGTCAGGCCAGTTCTGTTTTTTTCCCACACTGAGATGATTTGAGTTTGACATTGACATTTTATGTTGGAAATCAATCGTTCAGGTTTTATTTCTAGATACCTGTACTGTGCTTTCTTCTGCGTCAACCTTAGGATGTGATCCATTGACATGACCACATTTTATGCTTCTTGTTTGTTTTGGGGCACGCTGAATATTGCCAAGAAATGGTAGGCCAGGCTGGAATTTGCCCAGAAGTATATATGAGCCAGTTTTCCTCAGACATTGGGCAGGGTGCAGTCTGAACTGGTTGCCACCCAATTGCAGGCCACGCATAGATGAACAACTATTTGCATTTAAAGACACGATGGGACAATTTTGAGTGTTCCATCGACCTGTCATGCATATTTTGGGAAAGTGGGAGGAAACACATGCAGGCTCTGGAGAACATGCAGAATCCACAAGGAAGGCCGCAGCAGGAGCCTCTTGCAACTAAATGTCTTTTGTATTTCGTTTCCGTTGTGCTACTTTTACTCTTTACAAACAATTACCTCAGCCTGAGTATAAGAATCAAATGTGAATACCTGGAATTTGTTGTATTGTTTGAAATCCAAATGTTTTCAGTCAACAGCAAAAATAATCAAATAGAACATTTGAATTATTCTGTTTCAGATTTGTGATTTTGGACTGGCACGAGTGGAAGAGACTGATGAGTCGCGGCACATGACTCAGGAAGTGGTGACGCAATACTACCGAGCACCAGAGATCCTAATGGGGAGCCGCCACTACTCCAACTCCATTGATATCTGGTCTGTTGGGTGTATCTTTGCTGAGCTGTTGGGGCGAAGAATTCTGTTTCAAGCCCAGAGTCCCATCCAGCAGGTAAACAGTGGAACTGAATATACATGTTATTCTGAATACACCTGTGCATTCAAAATTGTACTTAGATGTACAATTGCAGAGGCTTCTCCCATTTGACCAATCAACCAAGGTACTTGGATAGTTACAAATGTTCTGTGTGTCTCAGTGAAAACAATTATTATATTTTTTTTGATCAAAGCTTCTGAAGGAATCTTTGTGTGAGTCGTGAATGAACAATTGATAAAGGGTCACAGTAACCCTACAGTTACGTGCATGAAGCTGTATTTTGGCCACCTGTAACCAATTCTCACAAGGACAAATGTTTCCATTGGGCTCAGAAATGCTTGAAAAATATTGTTTTAGCAATGGATGCGAATATCTCAAAAGGACTATAGAAGCTTTAGCTGCTCTGGGTCAACAATGGGGAAAAAATCTCATACCTCACCGTGAAGAAAGAATCAACTTTTCTAGATTCTGTACAAAACCATTTCGAGGAAATTCATCAGATAACTTATGGTTTGAGCCAGGGACAGCTATTTAAAATTTAGATTTGGCCCTTGTTTTCACGCGCTGTCAATAGCTGGACTTGATCACTGACTTGTTGGGGACTCCTTCAATGGAGGCGATGAGGACAGCCTGTGAAGGAGCCCGCGCACACATTCTCAGAGGAACGAACAAACAGGTAATGCTCAAAAAGATTTGGTTTGGTTTGCTAAAAAAAAATGTGTTTTTTTCTGTCTGACATGCTGCTGACCTTTGCACACCTTAACAGTTATTGATATTAAACAGTGTCCGAAAAAGTTAGCGGACACCAGGGCAGACAACTCTGAAAAGTCGCCTGCCCCATTTTTTACAACTTGAAACACAATAAGACGACTAATCGCAAAAAAAAAAAATATTGTTGCAAAGTACAGTAAAGTCTCGTTATATCGATAGCACTGCTTATTACGATTCTATTTCTATGAACGCAAGGAGAAAATTTACATGCCGCAGGGTCGGATATATCGATAGTCCGGTTATATCGATATTTTTTCCGACTCCCGAGAATATCGATATAACGAGACTTTACTGTATTAAGGATTGATAATCAGAATATATAACAGAACAACGCTTTAAAATTAAGTAATTGATGTTCCTACCACAAATGCTCCCTTGCTTAATTTATTGTAAATATCCCTTGCTGGTGATTTTGCTCTATTTGTCGTTTGTCCATACACTGTTCATCATGTTTCACAATGCAATGTTTGCGTTGCGTCGTCTGCTACAAGCCACGTCAACTCCTCTTTCCACCATGCTTTCTTTTAATGTTTTAATTTACGTTTTGTCCCATCATAGATTTTGTTCGCTTCTTTTGAATCTTTCTTCTGGGGTTTTGGCTTGTGTTCTCTGTGCGTCTACCTTGGAAAATGATATGCAAATGCACCCGGAAGCACGAAGTTAATCAATGCAGGCTTCTGATTGGCTACTGAGTATGAAAATTGCCAAACGAACCGAAATTCCAAAATTTTCAAACCGAATGAAGATTTCAAAATCGGAATAAAGCAAACATTTGATTAGAAAAAAAAATCATCATGTTTTTTTTTTTCCTTGAAAAAGTTGTCGCCTACCAGGGCGGAGACGTTCTTTATGTTGTACGCCCGACGTAAAAGTTGCACGCCACGGGCGTCCGGGCAGATGTTATTTCACTGACACTGATATTAAATCTCAAGCTATATCATAAGACCAATCCAAAATAAAGTGTGTTGCGCAGCGATTTTAAGTCCGCCAACATTACATTATTTGAAGATTATTTAGCATTCTTTGATTATTCATCGTTATGTAAATCACACAAGCGTGCGAGCGCACACACACACACACACACACACCGATCTGTACTACACTTACCAACCAGAAGTCGAGCAGACATCAAATAATAAGATCAGGAGACCTTTAGTGATTTTTGTGGCAAGCGGTAAATCAAGCTAAAAAACAATGCGACTGTCTTTGGGTTTAACAATCGAATGTTTCTTCCAACAATAATCAAAATTCAACAAATGATTGACTTTGTCAGAAGAGGAATTGCAATTGTTATGATACCCTGGAAGTCTAAAGATTTCGAGTAGTCAAATATTTACCATTCAAGAAGTTACATTCCAATTAAGTCTTAAATAGATGTGTATGGTATCTCTTGGGGCAACCTGGTGGAAGATCCGGAAACAGATTTCCGGCCGCTGTTCAACTGACTTTTTGTCACAGTTTGCAAGGTGGTGATGGTGGGTGCGGATCCCAAAAAGCAGGCAGGAGGGAGCAGGAGGTTGTGTTTGATAAACGGTATTAAAATAAAGTCAGCAGGAACAAAATGTAAAACATCAAAATCATCTGAACGGAAAAAAATACAAAGTATCAAAAGAAAACCAAGATTAAAAGTCCGCCAACGTTAAACAAACACATGCACAGCATACAATGCATGCAATTGCAGACAAAGCATGCAACAAACAATGAACCGACACCGGATGGTCGTGCCGGGAGTCCTTTTAAGTGTCACTGATTAAAACGACCAGCACCTGCGGGGCTGCAGGCAGGGCTGACGTCGCTACCCGTTGGTCGCCAATCCGAACGTGGCAATCCGCCACTGATCGGGACGACCAGCACCTGTGCAGGTGCAGGCGGGGCCGACAGCGCCACCCGTTGGTCGCCAACCAGATCATGACACTTTTTGAGGCATATGGCAAGCCTTCAAATGTGGAGGACAATACGATTGATGCCAACCTAGACCTTCCCAAAGAAAGTTGGAGAAGAATCAGGAGGATACCTTCCCGCTGGTCTGGGTTTGCGACTTGTCACTTGAGGCGGTGTAGGCCGTGGTGACTTAGGAAAATTATGTGCTGTAACCAGATGGTTTGCGAGGCTCTTTCCACTCATTGCATCGAAGGCATGGTTCCTTGTGTTGTACTTGTCACTTTTTTTGAAACTGAGATCTGTATTTACAGTAGTAAGTGAAATTGTAACAAGAACTCAACTCAACTTTATTTATAAAGCATCACATTTCAAAACCTTTCTGTGTGCTTGAAATATGCTGTGCAAAATATTATCTTGCATCATCAATATTTAAGAAGATGATTAATATCGCAATTTTTGCATGGTTCACAGCCATCCCTTCCTGGTCTTTACACACTGTCTGGTCAAGCGACTCATGAAGCTGTACACCTCCTATGCAGGATGCTGGTGTTTGATCCGGTGAGTTATGATACCTGACTGAATAGTATTTGATTATTCCTATAGTTTGTTAAACAAAGGTCAGTGTTTTATTGTTAGATTCATTACCAACTTCCTTAGTGCGAGAACTACACTGTCCAACTGTGTTTGTATGACTTTCCAACCTTGGTATTTTGTTCGCATGATCAAATTGCTTGTAAAATATTATCACTGAACCATTTGATATACAGTATGTATATATACAGTTCCTGACAAAAGGGTAGGAACAACAAATAATAACTTGTAGTTGATCTATTGGAATCAGAAATGGCTTATATGAAAGGCAAAGCCCTCTAGATTATGCTTATTATACCAAAATAAAGTTTTGTATCATTTATTGAGTTGTATTATTTAATTAGGACAGAAAGGTCAGATTTTGCTTGGACAAAAGTCTTGTCGTATACAAAAATAATGTAGAAATTATACATATACATCGTATTTCATTTTGAATACACAAATATTCTACAATAACGTCAGAACATAAAGTATGATGCCTTAGAAAAATAACTAATATCGTGTATGGCTCCCGTGAGCTTGGAGGACTGCATCCATACGTCTTGGCAATGACTCAATTAACTTATTGATGAAGTCATCTGGAATGGCAAAGAAAGCAGTCTTGCAGGACTCCCAGAGTTCATCAAGATTCTTCCAAGCCTCCTTCTTCATCTTACCCCAGACATGTTCAATAACGTTCAGTTCTGGTAACTGGGCTGGCCAATCCTGGAGCACCTTGACCTTCTTTGCTTTCAGGAATTTTGATGTGGAGGCTGAATTTGAGAAGGAGCACCATCCTACTGCAGAATTATCCCTCTCTTGCGGTTTGGGATGTAATGGGCAGCAAGAATTTCATGATACTTCTGTAGGCTGTTGATGTTATTGGATGTAACGCCAAACCATGATTTTTTTCCTCCACCAAACTTGACTGTTTTCTGGGTGAATCTTGGGTCCATGCGGGCTCCAACGCGTGCGTCTTCTGCAGTATTTGCGGCGTTGAGATGCAGTTCAATGGACGATTCAACAGAAAAACAGGAAATAAATCATGGTTTGGGGTTACATCCAGTATGGAGGTGTGCGAGAGATCTGCAGAGTGGATGGTCTTACTCCCTTTCCACCTGGTCTCCTGCACACACAGTATTTCTACCTTCCTCCTTCTGCATCATATCAATCAACTAACTCTCTACCTTTTCCTGGCATTGTTCCGACATTCAAAGTCCCTACTTTGAGTCCTATACTCTTGGATTTCCATTTCTCTCTTCTTCTTCGGGCAAACCTCCCTCCGCTCCTTCTTCGACCAACAGTAGTCCATTTTCCACCGGCACCCTGGTGGTCATTGTTGACCCGAGCCTCGACCGATCTGGTATAAGATTCAGAGGTTTTATTCACACGTTTGTTTTCGGCAAAATTTTACATTGGATGCCCTTCCTGACACAACCCTCTGTATGTGTCCGGGCTTGGGACCGGCACAATAACACAGTGGCTTTGTGTCCCCTTGTGGCTACATTACTTTAACATTATACCTGAAACACATTATTTCAAGTAACTAGTCTATTTGGTCCTCAGTCGAAGCGGATTTCAGCAAAGGATGCCTTGGCACACCCATATCTGGATGAGGGTCGACTACGCTACCACACTTGCATGTGCAAATGCTGCTATACGATGTCCTCTGGCCGCGTTTACACAAGTGACTTTGAACCTGTCACCAACCCCAAGTTTGATGATGGCTTTGAAAAGAATCTCAGCTCTGTGCGACAAGTCAAAGGTAAGCTGTCATCGGTGCTTTTTCAGCACCGATGACATTGCCAACACGCAAGTATGGTTGAGACCAAGTTTAGTTGAGCAGAGCAACAACGATGACAATATGGTTCGTTGTAGTCATGTAACTGCATTACTAAAAAAGAACAAAATATACCCAGTATAATGAGGAATGGAAATGGTATACAATAATGAAATAGAATTTTCAGATATGTATTGCTATGCTGTTGCCTGTGACTGGATGAATTTGCAAGTGCTGAACTGCATTTGGAAAATCATCTTATTCAAAATGTAAGAGAGTTGTCTTGTTTCTAACTGACTAATATTCTGTGTCATAGCACTTGAGGGGATATCATGCTGAATGTTTTCTCCTCCTGCTTTTTCACAGTATTTGATTTCATCCATGCACTGAATTGAAATTGATTAGACTGCTGACAAGATTGCACTTGGATAAAAATTATATTGTGTGTATCAAATGGTAGTCAATTGTGCAGTATTGTTTGAAGTGACAGAATGCAATTGCATACATTTGATCCAAAAAAGTTGAAATTTTAGTGTTTGTAAAAATAGTGTGAGTGCGTGTAACTCAGTCACTCGCAAATTCAGATTTAAATGTTCCTTTTTTTCTGTTCTGTGATCGGTTTACTGAATGTTCTTTTTTTTCTTGTGTGGAATAATGTCTTTATGCCAGTAAGACTTTGATTTGCACCCTTATCATCTTTGACAAAGAATGCCTCAGTTTCGTAATCTCTGTTTAATGGGTTGCACCCCACAGAGATCATCCATCAATTCATTTTGGAACAGCAAAAAGGGAGTCGCGTACCATTATGCATCAACCCGCTGTCAGCTGCTTTCAAGAGTTTTATCAGGTGGGTACGACAATGACTATCTTTATAACTCCTTAATAAAGCAGCTTCTAATGTAAACCTGCTTGTTGGCCAAGAAAGAATTTCAAATTACAGTGCGTTTTAGAGTATAAAGTGCACCTTCAATGAATGGCCTATTTCGAAACTGTTTTCATATATACTGCATCGTAAAGCGCATATGAGAAGCTACAATAGTGACTGTGGTTGTGCTACGCATCCACTCGATGCAACTACGCTAAAGGCAATACAATACAGCTTTATTGATAAAGAGCAAAGTCATGTGGAGGTGGTCACAGAACACGGACATGAAGCATCAATACAAATGGCATTGTGAGACAATAAATGAAAGACAAAATATATGAAGACAATGGATTCAACAAATACATTCAAATAAATTCAATAAAGCTGACTTTAAGCTCACCTCCATAAGTGGCTAAATATCCTTCAATGCCTTGCTTATCTCCATCTTCCTGAGTGTCATCAGCAGTTACCTATGTTTTTGGTATTATCTTGGTTTCATTATGGCTGTGCAGAACTCACAAAGTAAATGTGTGTTTGAGTATGTGTGTGTTTATTTGAAAATGCACATGTCAATTACTGTTGAGTAGATTTTAGATTACAATTGGTTCCTTCTAAAATCACCACGAGATTGCATACAGCCACTAATAAGGAAACAACTGAATGGGGAATGCAACTAGTGTCAACACCGTATGTAAAGTGCATCACATTGGAGTGTGCACTGTCTGCTTTTGAGAAAATTGACAAGGCTTTCAGGTGTGCCTTTATTACAAAAAATACCGTAAAACTTTTTACTTAATCATGCTTCGTCGCAATGTCCCTCTAGCGTTTATTTACCAGAATCTGAATCACTTCAATCCTGGCCTGATTGCCCCATTTGCCCTGGTATCACCTCATCAGCATAACTATAAGCCTATGTTGCCTAAGAAGTCTGTTGTAAGAACGATCCAAATTAAACCTCACCCCACCATCAGCAATCAGGCAAGTCGTAGACCCCATAATCAGGCAGGACAATAGAAGTAACCAGTCAGGACAATAGTAATCTGTGTAGCCTCAGGGTTTAGTCCTCTGCTACCCCCCCTACCTGAGAACAGGGTCCTATCAAAGCAGAGGTCTGGCACCGCCACCTGTGGACTGTAGGGATATACAGTAAAGTCTCGTTATATCGATATTCTTGGGAGTCAGAAAAAATGTCGATACAACCGTACTATCGATATGTCCGTTCCTTGTACTAAGTTCATCATGTCTACTTGATATCTAATTTAAAGCAGTTTCTTTACTTACAGACAGTGTATTGTAGGTGTTCAAATAGCTGACATGTTTCGGCATATACTTCCGCCTTCGTCAGAGTGTCACGGATGTTGTTGTGACGCGCCATTTTCAGCTGGTGTTGCTATGAGGGCGTGGCATGCCTGTCAGATCTGACAGGTAGGCTGTCCACTCGTCCACTCGTCCCTCCAGCATACTGCTCCAGGTAGTAGAGAGCATGTAAGCTCCCTCATCCCTGTTGATGGTCCTTGGTCCTCGCTTCCGGATTTCAATGGCCTCCCTGATCCAGCGCTGATGTTTGTTTTCTTCGGTGCGGATGACTCTGGCCTTCTCTCAGTCCAGGATGTGACACATCATGGACTTGATATCTATCTTATTATATCTTGATATCTATCTTATTATGGACACGGAAAAATACGAAAAACAGATGCAGCAATTATTACAGGACGACGCCTATGAAATATTAAAGAAAGACCCAACAGAAGAAAAGAAAAACAAACTTAAAGCACTACTCAAACCCCTATTAAACGAAAATAAAATAAACAAAGAGTCGTACAACCACCTGGGACCCACAGCAAACATCATCCCCAGGATTTACGGCACGCCAAAAATACACAAACCAGATACACCTCTCCGCCCCATAGTAGACAGCATCGGATCAGTCACGTACAACCTCTCAAAAGCACTATCAGAAATAATAAAACCATTACTGGGACACACGGACCAACACTGCGAGAACTCAAAGCAACTCGCTACAGAACTCGCCATCATAAAAGTACAGAAAGATGAAATGTTCATATCACATGACGTCATCTCACTTTTCAACAAAACACCCACCAATAGTACAGGACACTCAAAAAACGCACCAATCTAACAGCACATGACATAACCCAGCTACTTCAGTTCATTGCCACATCCACATATTTCCAATTCAGGAACACCATATACAGACAAAAAGAAGGGTTCGCCATGGGGGACCCACTCTCTGCCATCATGTGTGGGTTCTTCATGGAGGACCTGGAACAGAAAGCGATTTCAACAGCCCCGGAAACACACAAACCAACACTATGGAAACGATATGTGGACGACATTCTGAAAAAAATCAAAACAGGACATACGCAACAGCTTACGGAACACCTCAACTCCATAGACACCACAGGCAGTATCAAGTTCACCCATGGAGAGGAACTTAACCAATCCATTGCCTTCTTGGCTTGAACATACACCACACGGACAACGGGGACATCAAAATAAAAGTACACAGGAAACCCACACATACCGACCAATATCTCCTTTGGACATCCGAACACCCCACTATTCATAAGTTGTCAGTCGTCACAACATTACATGAACGCACCACAATGATCACGGACCCGGAGGACAGAACGCAGGAGGAAAAACATACACAACACGCACTACAAAAATGCCAATAACCTAAAGAGGCAGAGCAGGTCAAAAACAAAAACAACACAAGACAGGGGAGAAAGAAAAAGCAAACAAACAAACAAGAGCACAGAGCAATGGTAACATTGCCATACATGAGAGGGATCACGGAACGCGTACAAAGAGCACTGAGGAAACACAACGTAAACAAAGCACACGCAACTCTCCGACAGAGCTTGGTACACCCAAAGGACAAAATACACCCGTAAAATAAATGCAACTCAATATATGAAATCCCATGCAAGTCATGCAATAAATCATCCATCGGGGAGACAGGAAGGAGTTTCAATACAAGAACAAAAGAGCACAAGAAGGAGCGCGAGAAGGAGACAGCAACAATACAAACAAGAGCAATAAAAGAACAAAACACCATAAATCAGCCATCACGGACCACTGCAAAAGAGAAAATCACATCCTGGACTGGGAGAAGGCCAGAGTCATCCGCACCGAAGAAAACAAACATCGGCGCTGGATCAGGGAGGCCATTGAAATCCGGAAGCGAGGACCAAGGACCATCAACAGGGATGAGGGAGCTTACATGCTCTCTACTACCTGGAGCAGTATCCTGGAGGGACGGACGGACGGACAGCGGGGGGCGTGGCATGCCTGTCAGATCTGACAGGTAGGTCACGCCCTCATAGCAACACCAGCTGAAAATGGCGCGTCACAACAACATCTGTGACACTCTGACGAAGGCGGAAGTATACGCCGAAACATGTCAGCTATTTGAACACCTACACTGTCTGTAAGTAAAGAATCTGCTTCAAATTAAAAAATTATATGTCCGATCCTGTGCCGTACTGCATGAAGCGGGGGCAATAAATGGGGGATCTTTGATATGGCATGTAATTTTCTCATTGGGTTCATGGTTTGCGTATGTAGCATGCGTTTGTACTGTAGTGAAGTGAAAAATAAACTTCTGCATTAAATAAAAACGTCATTTATTATTTTTATAACGCACTCTTGCAAACGTGACTCTGCTACACTGCACAAGACACGGAAGCTGGCCACGTGACGAAGTCACTGATACAGATTTCGCTAATGGTGGTACTGTATAGAAACCCCTAAGCAAATATCGATTCACCTTAAACTGCTTTTGTATCGATATAAACATAGCAAAATGGCCGGCGGGAGATGAAAAACAGCACCGTAGTAACCGGATTATCATAATAACCATGTATCGTACTAAACGGAACTAATTATACATAAAAAGACTTGAAATTTGCCGGGAAATGAAAATACAGTAAAGTCTCGTTATATCGATATTCAAGGGAGTCCGAAAAAATATCGATATAACCAGGACTATCGATATATCCGATATCGATATAACGAGACTTTACTCTAGTATCGGAATAAGCAATATTATCAATATAACCGATATCGATATAACGAGACTTTACTGTATATATCGGGCCAAAACTACCAGCAAATTTGAGTTCGCTGACAAAGCCTCTTGGATGAGAAGCGAAACGTCCGACACCTTCAAATTTGTACAGATGACGGCTGAAGAAACCTTTTCATCGATGGACCACTCCTGTACGACTGAGAGCTTACACGGACGCGCTCCCACATTTATGTTTGTTAATTTTAAAAGCAGCTCAACCTCGAAACCTGCGCTAATAAAGCAAGCCTCCCTGGCCCACGGACATAGCCAGAATACAGTCTGCTTTATTGTACTTGTGAATAGACTTGTGAATTGCTAATATTAATTTCATCCACTTCTTGCTTGCCATCTCAGTTCCACAGTGGCTCAGCCCTCCGAAATGCCTCCTTCGCCACTGGTGTGGGAATAACTGCTGTTGTGAGTGCGGTCATCTTTGCCAACTGTGAAGATGGTAAAACGGAATCATGAAGGCATCTCAAGGTCTTCTGTCACCTGGGTAGCGTTTCACTGGATAATGGGACTCTTCGTTCTCCTGGCCATATGCTAAAATATGAAGTAAAGGGGAAAAAAATCCACTCACTACAGCTAATGTGGGTTTCTTAGAAGGTCGACAATTTCGGGGAAAAATATTCTGTCGACCAAATCAGAATGTGTTAAATGTTATGGGTCATCCCCTAAGAGAGAACATCACCTTGCTCTGTAATGAAGTCCATCTGTTTTTAATGTACATATTTGAAAAACGGATTTGTATTTTTAAAAAAATGTGCTTTTCATAAGCTGTGATAGTGACTTTCCCACGTGTGACGAGGCTTGTCCTATAACAGCTGTCCTTTGCTCTCCACTGTTAAGTGAACTAAATTGGCATGAAGCCCACCCTGATCTTCAGACAATCGACTGTAGCTCTCCCAGCAGATTTTTTTCCCCACAGAACTTTTCTTAACAACAATATTCCGGGCTACATTAATGAATTTACTGTTACTGTACTCCGCCACACGTTTAAAATCTTGTAGTACCGCTAAGTTTAATTACCAAAGATCATGAGACATATACACAAGTGGTCAAAATATTCCGACTGTGTGCAAAATGGGTGTGTTCTTCAATTTGGAACTCCACACTTGTGTATTACAAAGAATATTTTTGAGGGCTACATCCTCTACTTCTGAATCACACTCACACTCTGTATTGTTTTCAGAGCTAATATCATATTCGTAATTTCCAGAGACAGGAATGGAATTCATTGAAACATGTAGGTGGGGTTTTCCACTCAAAATGTATGCCTGTTGTTGTGCATGCAATTTGAAATGATATATGCAAATCAATTTTCTGGGAGAGGCAATTGAAACTTTAATTGTCAACCGCAAAAGTTACACCAATACGATAAGTGCAGTAAGATAAGACCGGAAGAAAGAGCCCAAGTTCTTCAATGAGTGATGTCTTTCATTTTTTTTAATAAGGATGTTATATAAACATGCTTGTTCAGCAGAGGCCACACATGCCATATGAAGAGTAAAACATTGTCAATGACTTCCAAAATACGTTTGGGGGACAAAATGGACGAAATATGCAAAGATGTATCTATAGTAATATATTGAAGTAACATTTTCATTTTTCTCAAGTAAAATGTATTTGAGCGCAATGTAATGTTTATCATATAAGCACCTCTTCTAATTTAAACACACTAATCGTGTGTCTTTGAATACGCTAGGGTCATGAAAGTACTATAAAGTTGAATTGTATCGAAAAAAGCAACGGCCAGTTAGAAGGGGACTTAAATGTTTATCGACTTGATTCTACGCAGAAACACAAAGTGGGGAAATGCAATGTAACTGGTTTTCTATTGATCAAATGATTTTTAGAAAATAAAGAAGACATCCATCTTGTAAAACTACTAAGTGACTTATTTTATATGCCGTAGATCCTTTCTGGACGACCGTATGAAACTTGAGTCTTTTCTGCAATTCCATTTGATATCCTTCCTTTTCTAGACATCCGCACCGCTTGAGGCAGCGGATCCAATCATTTTGAGCTAAAGTCAAGGTCGCCCGTGTAAAATGGGAGGGCCCTCTCTCAAAGTTTGGCTTTGAAATAATGGAGAAAAGAGTGGTGGCTTAGAGCGAGGCAAGGTCCAATCTTCCCTAAACGTCATCAATCAGATCAGTAAAACAAACCAGCAATAACTCACACAGCAGTGATAAGGTGGTTCGTTAAGGATTTGGACTCTGTCTTCACTCGCAAGCGGATGTGTTTTTTTCGAGAAATACAGTGATACCTTGGCTTACGAACTTAATTGGTTCCCAGACAGAGGTTGTAAGGCGAAAAATTGGAATTTAGAGCCGCATATCTGCTCTGGACTTTCAGCTCACTCATAAACAGTAAAGAAGTAGCTTATTCAACTTTTTGTTGTCTTCATACTCGTACACTGTATCCAAGAGAAATACATTTGAAGGAAATGAGTTCATATATTTTTAAAAGTTATTTTCTATCCTGTTGCTGTTGTGAAGACATGCGTTCTCCTCACACCTCCAAAAGTATCCTTATGTATATATGTGAACACACACACGTAGAAAATGTAACACTGTACATGTATAGAAATGGTATTAACTTTCACATTTCTAGGGCTGTGAAGTTGATTTTATTTTTAAACCTTGCATTCAATTGTACATAATTTCTTTCTTTTTAACCCTGCAACGAGGAAATCTTCGAGGACAAACATTGCTATCCAGTGGAATACGCACTACTATTGACTTGACTCCATGTTGTGTGTACAGCAAATTTGTCGATAAAGAGAAAGGAGCGATGTTCACTCAATTCAATTGTCAATTGCGGCAATGCCGCATGAATATATTTGAGGATTCACCATGTTGCTCTCTACCTCTTGAGCTCTGTGACTTGGTTTTGTTTACCTCCAACCAAGAGGAATTGAAAAAAAACATGTGAAGTCTCGGGGCTCAGCTGTCGCGCTCTCCCTTACGATCAACTACTAAGCATTCAACAACAAATTTGAGTCATCCAATGTTTTGGTTGGGGTTTACCCAACAGTAGCCAAGCATTACCTGACTGTTAAATAGTTTTAGCTTCATAAGAAGAATAATAGGTCATTAGCTTTTGGCGAGGAAGGGTTACTTCTCTAACCCCAAATGGCTGTGTTCAAAGCTTAGCGTCAAGTATGCAAATTGATACCATGCATTTCCATGTATATATGCGCTGATCAAAGCACGTTTTTTTTATTTTTTTAATTTTACTAACGCTCTTAAGGTGATGCTGTCAGAGGCTTTGTCACACGCTCAAAATGAAAGGGGCCATTACATTCCAGGATGCGATCAATTTTAACCAGTAATTAGCATGTTAGCTCTGTGAACCCCCCGACCCACAAAAACAGGAATTATTCAGCATTTAACGTGCTTTCACAAATTAGTTTTATTGCAGACTTTAGCTGGACTTGAACATGAGAAAACCTGTGATGGCACCAGAGGGGGGGGGGTTGCCAGTCATTTAGACTCCGAGTCTCTATTCAACATTTGGAATGGATTTCGACTTACGACCATTTCAACTTGCGTCCGTTTGGTCGGAACAGAACTCGGTCGTAAGTTCGATGTTACCTGTATATTTGTCTTTTTTGATCTATATAATATTTTTTTCCACTCCTAACTCCTTTTTTTACACTCCTAACAGCATCTGTCAGATGTATATTCAGTCTGAGAGTATGCTCGAGGCAGTTTGATTTGTGTGTTTGGTCATTTAATTGGTCAGATGTGACGAGACTGTGGGGAGGAATGGAACACAGCTGTGCCACCATTTGTACCGTTGACAGATCATTGACTTGTCTAAATTCCCCAATTGACAACAAATTGCAAATGTTAATTGGAAACTGGAGTGAAATTTCTCAGGAACGGAGCCACGTTGTTACTGTCCCTTGCCATCGCTACCATGAGCCATCTTGTCAAGAATGCATTTTGCTTTATTTTGTGTTGAAAATGAAGTACTACTTGAATCCGATTGTACTCATTTGAAATATATTTGATGAGTCATAACTGATAAGATGAGATGAGATGAGAGAGTCATAACTGACATGCGTTTTTCTGAAACTAACCACACATTTTGCAACCACTGGATTTGCTATTTGAAAAGTATTTGTATGATGTTTGATGTTTTCATCCTGAATTAATCTGCAGTACGCACACGCACACAAAACCGCCATACAAAAATTGTCTATTCCATGATTCCTTCCTGAGCTTAAATCACGGTTCATGTTGAGTTGAGGTAATCCATTTGATCATTGTCAGTTTGAAGATGTGAAATCGACCCCAAATTGATGCGGGAAATGTTAACCAAATTAAATGTGACATGTAAAGAAATGCATGATTTGTTGGACTGTTATTTGTATCATGTGATCAGACTGCTTTGTTTTTATCTGAATTCTTCAATTCAAAGAACCTGAAATGAGTTTGTTACTAGGTCCAATGAATATTTCGTTGGAAACATCTAACATCAATGTTTTTGACAGAGACTCCTTCAGGTTTGAACAAAACCTCCTTGAACATTCAGCTCCTGCTTCAGATGGATTGCTTCCTTTGTTTCCATTGAGCCATCACAAGAGCGCATCACCAAACATTTGCGTCTGCACAAAACAATAGAAGCACATTGTTTAATCGACAATAGTTAGTTTTAGTATGTTGTAAGTAAGGATGCACATTTGTTTTTAAAGAAATCAACTCCTTCCGCCATTAACCATTAATTTCATGTGTTGTATGGCCTCAAAAATGTCATTAGACTCAACCAATAAAGTGCGCGTGTATTTGTATGACTGGTCTTGTGAGGACCACTAACATTTTATACCATACGTAGTGAGGACATTTTTGACAAGTGAGGACCTTTTGGCCGGTTCTCACAAGTTTTTCATTCTAAAGGCTTCTCGAGGGTCTATATATGCATCTGTTAAAGTTTCAGAAAGGTCCTCACAAATTCACCCAAAATGATTTTTCGGTGTGTATTTTCATTTCACTTGGATACACACACTTTTTACTCACTGTGTGTGTTTATGTGCGCGTGTGTGTGGTGAATGAGAGGAAATGGTTCATACCACAAACAGTAAAATTATATTTTAACCAAATTCACTACAGGGGTGAGGACTTTGAGTGAACCCTTTCAAAAACCTCACTCCTGCTGTTATTTCAGTTTCAAGTCAACTTTTTATTTCTTTGTTTTTAAAGAAGTTGAAGTGAGAAATGGGGTGTCATTTAGTCTTCAAATGGAACACTAGTTCTTCTCTAAACTTATCAGCAACGGTGGTCCTCACTCCTTATCTGGAATTATCCGGACCTCACAAAACCATTGAAACAGGAATGTTTGTGTGTGTGTGTGTGTGTGTGTGTGTGTGTGTGTGTGTGTGTGCGTGTGTGTGTGTGTGTGTGTGTGTGTGTGTGTGTGTGTGTGTGTGTGTGTGTGCGTGTGCTCGTGTGTGTGTGTGTGTGTGTGTGTGTGTGTGTGTGTGTGTGTGTGTGTGTGTGTGTGCGTGCGTGCGTGCTTTTGCGTGATACTGCGCATGCAGTCAGGCTCATAAATCAGATGGCTAATTTCAGTATCTGAAATACTCAATTTCAAGTTTACTTTGAAGGGACCAACACAAATGATTTTTTTAGGCCAAGGCCAATGTTGATTTTTGCTTGAGAAAAAAAACAATTGTCTGATTAATAAAATATCTAATTTCAAGCAATTTGTCAAAACATTTTTTCCATAATGAATTGTGTGACACAATGCCTTTCACCCTGTCACATGTGTGTTTGTTATACCAGTAGTTTAAAGCAGAGGTCCCCAACCCCCGGGCCGCGGACCAATACCGGTCCGTGGGTCATTTGGTAAGAATAAATAATTTATATAATTTCCGTTTTATTTATTATCAGAGTCCGAACTATGTTTTATTTTGAAAAATGCCAGAGTTTTTGAATTACGAGAGCCGCTGCAGAGATTTCTCAGGAAAAAAGTCACCGCTTGCAGCGCATTTCCGTGACGAGGAATGGGTCGCAAAGCTAGCTTACTTGTGCGACATATTCAACCTGCTCAATGAACTCAATCTGTCAATTCAGGCCAAATGACAACTGTCTTCAAGTTGGCTCATAAAGTAGCTGCATTTAAAGCCAAACTGGATTTGTGGGGACGGTGCGTGAATAGTGTGTTGCTTTGTGTATTTGGGTTTTTGGAAGGGACTGAGCCCGAACCTTCATTGCCCCAGCTTATACGCTCTTTAAAAGAGTTGGAGCGCTACTTCCCAGCCACAAAACACCCACGAACTGCCAAGGAATGGATCCGCAACCTATTTGTCCTCAAACCAGGTGAATCCAGCATGCCTGTGCGAGAGGAAGAACAACTGCTGGAGTTCGCAAATGATGGCGGACTTAAAAGTACGTTTGAGACAACAACTCTGCCGGTGTTCTGGATTCAAGTGATGGATGGCAGAACACCCCGAGATCGCCACAACAGCACTGAAAACTCTGTGGCGTTTTCCGACATCTTATTTGTGTGAAGCGGGGTTTTCTGCAGTGACCGCAACCAAAACAAAACGACGGAGTAGACTGGACACGAGCAAGACACTTTGGGTGTCATTGTCTCCCGTTATCCCTAGATGGGACCGTCTCGTTGCAAAGAAACAAGCTCAGGGGTCCCACTGCTTCTGTTGTAGTGAGTTGAATTTTTCATGCTCTTTGTACTTGTTTTTGTGGTTTATCTTATTTTGAAGACACGTTTAAACATTACCATGGTGACCATAGAGCGTTCAGGAGCAGAGACAATGTTACATATGTTGTTGTTGGCGGGATGTTACCAGGACTTTGCTAATAAAGTTGGATAACCTTGCGTTCATCGAAATAGTATCGTAATAAGCAGTACTATCGATATAACCGATATCGATATAACGAGACTTTACTGTATATTTAAAAGAAAGAAAAAAAATAGTTTCCATGTCTGTCGTGTCATTTTATTTTGTTGTATTTATCCGCCGGTATTGTCTGACATTAAACTGGTCGGTGGCGCAAAAAAAAAGTTGGGGACCACTGCTTTAAAGGACAACTGACGCCCCCGGACAAGTTGTGTCCATAATTTGTAAAATCACTTCAAATGACTTCTACTGGGCGTATTTTACAAAGATTCCACCGCATATATTATAGCTATATTTTACGTTTTAGGACTCGCGCTGAATGTTCAGGAAGTCTTGTTTTCGAGTTGGTGACGATGCCTGACGTGACGTCACGTCTGGAACGACCGAGAAAGCGACACACAATGCATTCTAGTGCAGCGTGTTCTAGCGGAAACAAATTCCTTGTGTGTTCTACATACTTGGCAATAAAGATGATTCTGATTTTGGGTACTTTGTTTTGTCTGAAAACTTCGTGTTGATGGCGAAATTAGAAGCAGAACACATCAATAACGCGATGGTGAATCGTTGTGTGTTGCACCAAGACTACTATTTGATACTTGCTGACACAAATTCCCAGCAGACAAATCAGCCCATTTCCAATGGAGCTTGGGCGCCATCTTCTACATTTTCTGGGACGCTAAACATCCGACCTGACGCCTCAAAATGACCCGTAAGAACTTCTTTAAGAACTTCTTTAATCGATGCTTTCCTCTTCAGAACTATTTGAAACATATTCATAACTGAATGAGTAACAAGAAAGCAGACAAATCAGCCATTTCCAATGGAGCTTGTGCGCCATCTTGTGCATTTTCTGGGCGCTACATTGGAGTCCAGACGGCTCAAATTGATACGGAAGGACTTCTTTAATTGGTTGCAAACATTTATGCTTTCCTCTTCCTCTTTCACTATTTGAATCATATTCATAACTGGATGAGTAACAAGAAAGCATCTTCTCCGAATCTGAAGCCGTTGTTTTGATTCTAGAGCAAGGCGTGACGTCCTGGCGTGACGTCACGAGACAGTGGGAATATGACTGTAAAGTGTACTTGAGCGTTTTGAAAGGCGCTTAGAAAGAGGAGTTCACGTGACTTGTAGCGTTTGCTTTATTGAATAAAGCAAACGTTTGATTTTAAAAGAAAATCGTTGTTTTTTTTTTCTTGAAGAAGTTGTCGGCCACCCGGGCCGAGACGTTTTGAAAGTTGGATGCCCGACGTAAAGGTTGTACGCTCCGGGCAGACGTTATTTCAAACACTGTTCTTATTGTTTTAAATTTCTCCATATGTCCATGTCTTTGTACTGTCAACATAAATAAAGATGATGTAATACCTGTACAGTTTGAATTCCGGCTTGATATGGGACGCAGACATTGTGGTGTATGAATTCATCATGAAAGAACAGGGGAGAAATGCCCAGCTGCAGGTAAAATAAAACAAAACAAGACACATTTTGGAGGGACGAGAGGAGTCAGGGGGAGCACCTTGTATTGGAACCTACTTGTCTGAAGAGGCGTCTTCCTTGTATTGATACAGTGGTAAAGGTGACACTCTCCCCACTTTTTCGAACCCTTTTGACAACATCATCATGCTCCATGAACTCCACTAGTTCTCCGTTGACTGCAAGCAGGAGATCTCCATCTTCCATTCCTGCCTCTTCTGCCGGACTCCCCTTGTCCACCTCCCGAAGCACATGGACTGAGGCAGAGACATTCAGTAGAAGTTGATTGAACATACACTATGTCAAACTGATGTCAATATTTTTCAAAGACAAGATGAGTAAAAAAAAATATAGTTTTTACATGAAGGTTTTATTCTTAAGTGAGAAACAATCCAAACCCAAATGACCCTATGTGGGAAAAGTGATTGCCCCCCCCCCCCCCTAAATCCAATAGCAGGTTGGGCCACTTCCAGCAGCAACAATCGAAATTGAGCCTTTTCTAATACAGTCATACCTTGGCTTACGAACTCAATTGGTTCCCAGACAGAGTGTGTAAGGCGAAAAGTGTGTATACCAAACATTAAGTTCCCATAAGAAACCGTTAAAATGAGAATAATGTGTTCCCAGGTCCTCACAAAACATAATTTTCTACTTTCTAATTTTCTAAGCCTTCAAACTCCACAAAATATACCTTATTTTATGTATAATAAATGTGCTATGGTATTGTAAATAAAGAAATAAAATGTACTGGATAATGAAGTCATTTTATTTACCTTTGTGATGGTCGTTGATGGCTTGATGGAATGGAGTGGCCGCTTTCATCAGTATTAAACACTTGATGAGTGAAATAATCTTCTTCTTCCACCATCTTGAGGAATGATTCCTTGTAAGCTTTGGCAGCTTTATCGTCAGAACTGGCTGCCTCACCATGACGAATGACACTATGAATCCCTGTACGACGCTTAAAGTTCTCGAACCATCTGTGGCTAGCCTTGAAATCAACAATGGATGACGAAATTCCAGGTTGCCTCTTGACGATATCTGAGGGAAGTTGCTGTGCTATCGCTGCAATAATTTTACCTAGTTCCTCATCAATAGTGTTTTGTTTAACTTGGTTGATAGCTTTTTGCATCAAGTGTACAGATGGCTTGTGCGGGTTATTTGTGGAGCCTGATTGATGGGATATTTTAACCTTGCAGCCTACACTCTGCCTTTGAACTATCAATAAAGAAACAAGTCCAAATTTCACTGTGTTTTCTATCCATTTTCTCACTCTGTCGTCTGTCTATTTATTTTAATTTGCAGCTCTGTTTCTGTAATCCCCCCCACTGCTGTGTTCTTGACCAATCACGTGTGGTTTTAACCGAAAACTGGGGAAGGGGAATAGAGGACAAAAAAAGTCGGCTGCAATTTCCATGTCAGGAGAACGCACTTGTTTGCGAATGACACATCGCTCATTGTGGCGCTCCGTGTGTATCCCGAAAAATAGTTCTTATGCCAAGATTAAATTCTTGCGAATTTAATGTTTGTAAGCCGAAAAGTTCATTAGCCAAGGCGTTCGTAAGCTGAGGTATCACTGTATTGGCAATGCTGTGGAGATAGTTTGGCCACTCTCCTTTGAATAATTGTTGTAATTACCCGCATTACTGGATTGCTTTTGGAAAATGAACGACCTTTTGAAGGTTGTGCCACAGCATCTCAATCAGATGAATGTCTGGATTTTGACCAGCCTATTACCAACCCATGTTTTGAACAATGCAGAAATCGACTTGATGTGGTTTCAATCACTGTTATAATGCGGAAGCTAAATGTTATAATGCTTCAGTTTGAGGTCACATGCCTTTTGTGGTAAGGAGCATACTTTTTGGTTGTGTCAATCACAACAAGTCGTGCAGGTTCTGAAGAAATTCCATCTGAGACCATCCATGTTATATATTACCATATATTGTATTCTTTTTCTCTCAACGGCATTCACAATTAAGGCAGATGTGACACCTGTGACTGGTCGTAACCCTTACCGGATTGATGAAATTACTTAATTCCTCCTCATCTGTCCTTGAAGAATTTTGACACCTTTTGTTGCAGTTTTTTTGTTTGTTTGTTTGTTTGTTTGTTTGTTTTTAGATCTTGTGTCCCACTTTCTTCTACTTGGGTGATTTCTTAAGCAAGATCTGGTGGTAATCAGTGAAAATTAACAGAAAAAAATTAACAACAATAATAGCTACAGTAATAGCTATTACTGTAGCTACAGTAACCGCTAAAGTAAATTTGAAAATGTAATGCAACAAATTAAATCACGATTAAAACAATTATTGTATTTGTCTGACCTTTCCATATACAATACAACTTGATATCTATACGTGTTTCCTCAATCGACTCTTACTCTGTCCTTCATGACTGTCTTACTTGTTTGTCGTTTATCCGGAATCTTTTCTTGCCGAAGCAGGAAACCATATCCCTCCGTTCCTTTAACCAGATGCATTGTCTTTGCCGAGTGTGGGAGATTACAGTGGCCTGCCAACACAGGCAATATGGGCATCTTCCTCCTGATATAGCAAGACTCGTTTTCACCATCAATGACCAACACTGTCACAGAGTCTGCACTCTTCTTCAGCTGAGAATCAAACACACTACAGGACTCACTCACATTCCTAATTGAGCAAAACAACGATGAGTATGTCCAAATAGTTTCTTACTGATTTGTTGATAGAGTCGTGTGTGAGTTGGGATGTCATGACGCCATTCATCCAGACCAATCTGTCCCCACTGGTGACTCCAGCTTTCTCTGCTGGACCATCCGTTTCTACGCTCAGTATGCAGCGTCCTTTTAGGCCTGCAGGACACATTAAGCGTGGTCTTAATTTATACTGCAGCGCTTATACTTTCCCCTCCACAGTATTCCAAAGTACACGCATGTCATTTATAGTGTAAACGCAGAAAAAGTGGAGTGTAAATTTTACATTACACTTTTTATGCAGCAATAATGATAACTTGTAACCTGATAACATAACCCGTCCACTGTAATAATGGCTGGCCCTGAAAGGGGGAATGCAGGAGTTACATGGGGATACATGTTTTAAATACATACATACATACATACATACATACATACATACATACATACATACATACATACATACATACATACATACATACATACATACATACATACATACATACACACACATTGTTACCTCGCCTTACAAACGCTTTAGCTAACAAACTTTCCGCCTTTGGAACGTTACATTCGCAAAAATATAACCTTGGCATACAAACTATTTTTCGGGAAAACACACGGAGCGCCACGATGAGTGATGTCATTCGTAAATGCGCCGGTTCTTGGAGCTCCTAACGAGGAGCTAGAAATGGCAGCCGGCTTTTTTCCCCTCTATTCCCCGCACGTGATTGGTCAAGATCCGTGGTAGAGGAGGGAGGGGTAGAATTTCAGGCACACGCAGAGGTGAGAAGGAGGAGGGGTTGAACAGAAGCACACTGAGTTGCACATGACACAGGAAAGGGAGGCAACAGTGACAACAAAAGTGAAAAGGTGAGAAAATGGATAGAAAACACAGTGAAATTTTGACTCGTTTCAACTTTATTGATAGTTCAAAGGTGGAGTGTAGACTGCAAGGTTAAATTATCCCATCAATCAGGCTCCACAAATAACTCGCACAAGCCATCTGTACACTTGATGCAAAAAGCTATCAACCCAGCTAAACAAAACACTATTGATGAGGAACTAGGTAAAATTATTGCAGAGATAGCACAGCAACTTCACTCGGATATCGTCAAGAGGCAACCTGAAAGTTCGTCATCCATTGATGATTCGAAGACTAGCCACGGAGGGTTCGAGAACTTTAAGCGTCATACAGGGTTTCATAGTGTCATTCGTCATTGTGAGGCAGCCAGTTTTGACGATGAGGAACTGATTGATGAGGAACTAGGTAAAATTATTGCAGAGATAGCACAGAGCAAGAGAAAGGACAAGCAAATGAACCAGCAATTAATGACGTTTCTAGTGTGTCTGCCTGCATCTGTTGCTGTTGCTATATCACAACCGTCAAGATATACAACCCGGAGTTCACTTTATGCAAAAAGCTATCCATTCCATCAAGCCATTAACGACCATCACAAAGGTAAATAAAACGACTTTATTAAATAGTACACTTTATTTATTTAATTACAATACAATAGCACATTTATTATACAAAAAATAAGTTATATTTTGTGTAGTTTTAAGGCTTATTTAGTTGAAAATAATGTGTTATGGGAAGCTGGGAATAAATTATTCTCATTTTAATGGTTTCCTATGGGAAATTAATGTTCGGAATACACACTTTTCGCCTTACATGCACTTTCTGGGAACCAATTAAGTTTGTAAGCCAAGGTATATACTTATCTAAACATATATATTTAGATACAAGAAAAGCAGACATTCGAACAAGGTTGTGCATCATAATTGTTCCATTTAGTGTTGGTACCGTCGGCGGAGATCAGGGTCATCCCCAGGCCACAGAGCGGATGTCGAGTGATGTGACACAGTCTGGGACGAGAACAAGGGCCTCCCTTGGCAGCTGTCGCCAGCATTTGTAGGTCCATATCGAAACAAACTGCCTTCATTGCATCAACAGAGACACAACCAATGGAAGTTTTTGTGCAGAGAAAGTCAAAGGTTGTAGAAGGTAACCGTGATACCTTCGTTGCTACCTGTGCCACAGATGGCAATAAGTGGGTAAAAGTTGTATTTTAGTTCACCACAGACAAAGTGAAATCCTTCAAGCCTTTGTTTGTTTCAATTTTGTATGACCATGGCACAAAGACACAAACATACGGCATCTACTACGGCATAACATCGGATTGGGATATGATCTTAAAGATAAAAATGTTGATCTTCTGAAAAGGTTATGAGAGTAAGCTACCCTCGCAGGGGTGCATGGGGCCCTATGGCTCGTGAGCCATTTATGGCTTTTTTGATGATTGCATCTGGCTCGCCGATAACACTAAAGACATATTCTCACTTTTTCGTTGTTCATTTCCTGTTCAGGCTGCAGTGGGCGGAAAGCGCAATTTTGATTGGATGATACTGACCTTGGTGGCCGTTCTTGTTGAAACAGGCAAACACCCCCTTTTAAATGAGCCCGATGTGAAAAAAAAAACGAGTATCGTATACTTCAGGTTGAACGGACTGAAGGATTCGCCTTTGTGGTTCTGCTGTGATTCTAATTTGCAATGAAACAATACCATGAATGAAACAGTTGAATATCAGTGGCACCGTGACAAGCCCCATGCTAACGTTAGCATCAATATATTTCTGCGAGAGACAGCAGAAAGCAAGCGTGCAAGCTAATGAAGCCGTGTGCAGGCTAGCTAGCAGTAACTTCGCCTCTGGACCGGGCAAGTTGACTTCATTCCAATCGTTTGGCTGGAGTTTTTTTTTTTTTTTACCAATCATGAGAAGTGGAGAACTATTCAGATTAAAGGACAACCGACACCGACGCAAGTTGTGTCCATAATTTGTACCATCACTTCAAATGACCTCTACTGAGCATATTTTACAGAGATTCCACCACATATAGCTATATTTGACGTTTTAAGACAAGAAGTCTTGTTTTTGAGTTGGTGACTATTCCTGACGTGACGTCACGTCTGGAACGCCCTTGACCGAGAAAGCGATACACAATGCATTTTGGGTACTTTGTTTGGTCTGAAAACTTCGTGTTGATCCGTGTTGATGGCGAAATTAGAAGGAAAACACATAAATAACGCGATGGTGAATCGTTGTGTGTTGCATCAAGACTACTATTTGATACTAGTTGACACAAATTCCCAGCAGACAAATCAGGCCATTTCCAACAGAGCTTTGGCGCCATCTTCTGCATTTTCTGGGACACTACATTGCTGTCCTGACGCCTCAAAATGACCCGTAAGAACTTCTTTAAGAACTGCTTTAATGGATGCTTTCCTCTTCAGAACTATTTGAAACATATTCATAACTGGATGAGTAACAAGAAAGCATCTTTTCCGAATCTGAAGCCATTGTTTAGAAGACGTCTTGGCGTGACGTCCTGAACTGGGTGGGGGGGGGGGCACTTTCTGGAAATGCCCAATTCGCAGCTCAATTTTTTGCAGTTTTAGCACACTTGAAGTCATTTTAATTGGTGTTTTGCATTTGACTCAAAATATCAGCCTGCGTGTTTTTGGTATTTTTGATGCCATAAAACGTTTTTCTGATGTCAATTAGGAAACAAAACAATGGTGTCGGTTGTCCTTTAATGGTGCATATTATCACAGTTATTTTAAATTATACATTCTGACATTTTGTTGAAAAGTGGCCGTGCGTGCGTGTGGCTCTCACTGAAAAACATTTCTAAATACAGTAAAGTCTCGTTATATCGATATTCAAGGGAGTCCGAAAAAATATCGATATAACTGGGACTATCGATATATCCGACCCTGTTTGCATGTAATTTTCTCCGTGCGTGCATAGAAATAGTATCGATATAACCGGGACTATCGATATATCCGATATCGATATAACGAGACTTTACGAATATGTGCATCCCTTTTCTCTGTGTTTTTGAGCTTAAAAGTTCTGCTGACATACTGCAAGTGCCCTGTGATTTACCAGAAATTGTGGCTTTGCGTATGGGGAACATGCCATTTCCATTTTTTTACATGCTTGCTGCACTCAGGTTCATCTGAATCATTCAAACTTTTACTACTCCAATAACTTCCAGTTCCCCTGACAGTCCTCCAGAAGCTGGTTCGAGATGGCAAGTCTGTTTTGGTTTGAAACTTTATTTTGATCACATGTATGTTCAGATCTTTTAGTGTACATTATTGTATGTACTTGTTGAAGTGTGTTGTTTTATACTGATAATGTGACACCTGCTGACGGGGGAGAAGTGCAAGATATGATGCTATTTCTATCCCCCCACAGTAACCACCCCCGTCCTACTTTTGTCATGACTATTCCCTTTGAGGTATTGGAGGGCTCCTCTGACAGGGTCATACCAGGACTGCCTTGCAAGCACTCGCGTTGTCACCTTGATTTTGTTAGTTTTTTTTTTTTTTTTTTTTTTACTTTGTTTTCCAGGACTTTGTTTGCGTTTTTTGAAGTGTAATGTAGAAAGTGGTTTTTGGTAATACATTTTTTTTCTGTCCACCTTGCTTCTCCTGCCCACCTGATTTTTTGGGTCCTCTCCAATCATGGAGCATGACAACTGTAAACTTTTTCCAAGATAAAGACACAGTGTATTTATTTGTCCATGTACAATAGTGTGAGGGTTTGAGGGGTACAGGCTCCAACCTAAGTCAGGTTGTTTACATCATACATTGATCTCTGGTATGTTTCATTTGAATTCACTCTATCCTCACTGATTTTTTTTATGATTTATTTTTGCACTATTAATGAATTTTCTCCGGCTCCTGCGGTTTCCTCTCACATTCCAAAAACATGCATGCCAGGTTGATTGAAATTGTCCAGAGGTGTGGGTGTGTGTGTGGATAGTTCTTCGTCCATGTGTGTCCTACAATTGGCTGACAACCAATTCAGGGTATCCCCTGCCTACTGCCTGTACACAGCTGCAATAGGCTGGAGCACTCCCCGTGACCCTCCTTCTTCTTTTCCTTTTCGGCTTTTCCCTTCAGGGGTCGCCACAGCGAATCAGTGTCCTCCATCTAACCCGGTCTTGTGCATCCTCTTCTCTCACACCAGCTACCTTCATGTCCTCTTTGACCACATCCATAAACCTCCTCTTGGGTCTTCCTCTCGGTCTCCTGCCTGGCAGTTCAAGGCTCAGCATCCTTCTCCCGATATAGTCGCTCTCTCTCCTCTGGACATGTCCAAACCATCTCAGTCTGACTTTCTCTCCAAAGCCTCGGATTTGAGTTGTCCCTCTAATGTACTCATTCCTGATCCTATCCAACCTGGTCACTCCCAAAGAAAACCTCAACATCTTTATCTCTGCTACCTCCAGTCCAAACATCATGGCTGGTCTCACCACTGTTTTATACACTGTTCCTTTCATCCTAGCTGAAAGCCTTCTATCACACATCACACCTGACATTTTTCTCCATCACACCTGACATTTTTCTCCAGCCATTTCAGCCTGCCTGGACACGCTTCTCCACCTCTTTTCCACACTTTCCATTGCTCTGGACAGTTGACCCTAAGTACTTAAAATCCTCCACCTTCTTTATCTCTTCTCTCTGTAGCACTCCCCGTGACACTAGTGACAATAAAGCGGTTAGGAAAACTAATTCTTAAATTTTTTGTGTGATGTGGAATTGCTTGCGGTGGTGTGCATGCCCCCAACAAGGCTGTTCACCGGACTCCTACTGCGGGAGCTGTTGCTCTTGCACCGGCTTCATAAAATAGGAGTAGTAAAAGTTTTGTACATCAGCCTCTATTGGCCTGGACAGCTCAAGTTGGGAAATTGCATGTTCCCAAGATACAGTATACATTATGTATGTTGCTTTGGGTTTTACTCATTCTTTCAATCAAGGGCGGCATTGTTGAAAATGATACTCTCACTCCACCTTTGTCACATACTATTTGCTTTATTCTAAGGAGGGTCGCAAGCCTATCCGAGCTGTCTTCAGGAACCGGTTGCCAGCCAAAAGCCCAGCACAGAGACAAACAACCATTCACGCTCACACTCATACTTAGGGACAATTTAGAGTGTTCAATCAGCCTTCCAAGTGTGTTTTTGGAATGTGGGAGGAAAGCGGTCTATCAAGACAAAATCTCCGCAGGGACAGGGAACACATAGAAACTCGTCACAGGGAGGCCAGAGCTGGAATTGAACCCGGTACCTTTGCACTGTGAGGTCGACGCACAATTCAGTTGCTAAGGTCGCATATATAGATAATACTGTATGCCTGTTTTGAGTCCTCAATGAAACTTTCAAAGGAGTGTGTAATACTTAGCCCAAGCCATGTTATAACAACTTATATGGTTGCTGTTTTTATTGTACCTGCTCATAGTCATCTCTCCTCAGCACCAGGAGAAACAAATGTAAGCCCGAGGCCTGGATCTTCTTTGCCACCTGTCAGATAATTGCAGCGTGACATTTTAGCCAGCAGGTGTGGAGACAAATTAGCAAAATGGAATTTGTTTTGCATCATGGCATCTGTTTTCGTAGTTTCAGCAAACTTTTTATTGATTCCCTTTGGTATCACATGAGGCTTCTGTTTTGACAAGCCTTATTTCTATAGGATGTATAACTGAGACTTTTCTCTTGAAAAAAATAATCAGCACACTTACCTTAATGAAGGTCATGTTGACCACATACTCATCATTAACATCCAAAACTCTGTCGCCGGCTTTCAGCCCGCTGTGCTCAGCTGGGCTCCATGGGTCAACATCTGTGATCTCTAAGCCTTGCTTTTCTGTGACCCTCTGCAAGTAGAAGCCAAAATTCTGCCCCTCCACGCGCCTCAAGTGGTGCAGTTGGGGCAGAGGATTTTGTTCCGATTCTGGACACACATTTTTCAAAGATAGTTCAGTAGGACAGGGTGCATGGTGATGCACTGTTGCATGACCTTTTATGGAAATCTTACCAAAATCATCAGTGATGACCAGAGCTGGATTATCAATCCCTTCCTTTGGGTTGAAGGTAAATCTGTCAGCACAAATGTGAAAAAGTCATTGATGTTCAAAAAATAATCAGACAGAAATTATTTTTTAATGAATTTGAACCAGACAAAACTTACAGTAAAAGTCATTTGAAGTGATTGTACAAATTATGGACACGACTTGTCCGGAGGCGTCGGTTGGCCTTTAAACATGCAGATATTTATAGCGGAAAGGGCCATATCCCGCTCCTCCAGACCCTTTAGGGGTCCCATGAACTTCATGGGGGAGCCGAATTATTATTCCCCGATCAATTGAATATGTGTGTACCTGTGTGGCTCAAACGTACCAGCGAGTGCAACCATGCACGTACATATTTTGAACTTTCAGGCATGATGCAGATTACATTCTCAACAATATCATGTCCCTTTCCCACATCATCATGCACGTATGTTGTTTTTTGTTTGTTTGTTTGTTTTGTTTTGGGAGGGGGCGGTGTGGACTGGGAGATGCTGTAAAAGTACAATTACGGGCATATGAATAAGGACGAAGGGACAATGACAGAAGGGTGATCAGGTCACGGAGTGGAAGACCGATGGGGCAAACCCAGGATAATGTGGCCATTTCTGTTCTTTATTTTTAATTATGAAGCCTAGCCAATCATAGATGTTGCAAAGGTGATATGTCTTGACAAATGAGAAGTGTAATTTTGGCAACCGCCTAGCACAATAGCAAAATAATTTTATACATTCATTATATATACATTCATTATATATATATATATATATATATATATATATATATATATATATATATATATATATATATATATATATATATATATATGTAACGGAGTTGTACACTTAGGTTATTAAATTATGAAGGAAGTGACGCAACGGCGCACAGTGTGGCACTATGTCCCGCCCATAGTTTCCAGAACAATCTCGAGGAGATTCAGGGTGAGTCGCAATTTTCTGTTGGTCTCGATTAACGCGCATTTTCATGACAATATCTTATTTTGTTTCCCCTTTTGTACTGTCTAGTGTTATCTAATTAGTTCCCTTATTCATTCGAGTCCAGATTACTTTTTGTTTCATTATTTACTTCACGTTTTGTCGAGTGGAACTTAGCTTCATAGTGCTTTTCTATTGCGCAGTTAATCACAAGACGAAACCCATGCGACTTCACCCATCCCTTCTGCCATACTGTGTTGCAGGTAATAATTGTTTCATTTCGTTTTTATTGAACAATATTTAGTTTCTTGTGTCGTGTTTCATTTGCCCGTGAGTGTCCGTGGCTGGTTGAACTGTGTGCCAGCCATTACAAGCGCACCGCGTGTTCTGCTGAGTCTCCGCCCATGATGCGTTCAGGGACATCTTGTAAATAACAGTGAACTTGTGTTGTATTCTCTTTTTCTGTAAATAACCACTATACGATCACACGTTGTTAATTCTGTTTTGTTATCTACAATGTTTTGCATTTGAGAACAATCTCGAGGAGATTCAGGTTAATCACAAGACGAAACCCATGCGACTTCACCCATCCCTTCTGCCATACTGTGTTGCAGAAATAAAAGAAATAAAAAGACACATCCACGCGTCTCGTATTCATCAATACGGCAGCATCGTGGAGATGAAGACAGTCACTGTTGTGACACCCGTCACATTGGTGCCGTGACCCGGATCACAAGTGACTCTCCACTTCGGACCGGGACCGCGATGCTGCACAATGAAGACGCTGTGCAGTCCCATCACTCGGTGGACGGTGTGTCGACCCCCGTTTTGGAAATACATGTAGAGTGTTAATTGTCTACCTGCTGTTTTGCAATTGGTGTACTTTTTTTTCATGTACGTGTTTTTGTGTGTTAAATCTAAGAATGAGCTCCTTAGAAGTAACAAGTAGCACACCGTTGAATGAGTGTGTTGGTAGAGGTAGAGGCTTCCCAACCGTGTAACAGTTGTATAGTGCAATCCAGAGTGGTGTAGGTTGTACAGAGGGGAATGGGCAGGTTCAAGCTGAGGCCACTTATGTTAGTGGGGACAGAGTTCCTTCCCAGACCCAGTGCAGTGCATCTACGACGAGCGCACAGACAACTGATACACCAGCAACAGATACCTTTCTCCAGTCTGTCACAGTTATGTAGTGCTATGCAGGGTGATGTAGTTTGTACAGAGGGGAATGGGCAGGTGCGAGCTGAGGCCACTTATGTTAGTGGGGACAGAGTTCCTTCCCAGACCCAGTACAGTGCATCTCCGACGAGCACACAGACCCTGACACACCGGCGACAGATCCCTTACTCCAGTCACCTGACGTAGTTGGTCAGATGAGTGACATAATTAGACAGCATTTTTGTACATCCTTGCCTGATAACCTTGTCTATTGTGCCTGTTGGTCTTTCTGTTGTCTTCCGTGTGTATGTTGCCTCACTTCTGCATAATTTAAGGGGGGTGTATGTAACGGAGTTGTACACTTAGGTTATTAAATTATGAAGGAAGTGACGCAACGGCGCACAGTGTGGCACTATGTCCCGCCCATAGTTTCCAGAACAATCTCGAGGAGATTCAGGGTGAGTCGCAATTTTCTGTTGGTCTCGATTAACGCGCATTTTCATGACAATATCTTATTTTGTTTCCCCTTTTGTACTGTCTAGTGTTATCTAATTAGTTCCCTTATTCATTCGAGTCCAGATTACTTTTTGTTTCATTATTTACTTCACGTTTTGTCGAGTGGAACTGAGCTTCATAGTGCTTTTCTATTGCGCAGTTAATCACAAGACGAAACCCATGCGACTTCACCCATCCCTTCTGCCATACTGTGTTGCAGGTAATAATTGTTTCATTTCGTTTTTATTGAACAATATTTAGTTTCTTGTGTCGTGTTTCATTTGCCCGTGAGTGTCCGTGGCTGGTTGAACTGTGTGCCAGCCATTACAAGCGCACCGCGTGTTCTGCTGAGTCTCCGCCCATGATGCGTTCAGGGACATCTTGTAAATAACAGTGAACTTGTGTTGTATTCTCTTTTTCTGTAAATAACCACTATACGATCACACGTTGTTAATTCTGTTTTGTTATCTACAATGTTTTGCATTTGAGAACAATCTCGAGGAGATTCAGGTTAATCACAAGACGAAACCCATGCGACTTCACCCATCCCTTCTGCCATACTGTGTTGCAGAAATAAAAGAAATAAAAAGACACATCCACGCGTCTCGTCTTCATTAATACAGCAGCATCGTGGAGATGAAGACAGTCACTGTTGTGACACCCGTCACATATATATATATATATATATATATATATATATATATATATATATCCAGTGTCTTATTGTGCCGGTCCCAAGCCCGGATAAATACAGAGGGTTGTGTCAGGAAGGGCATCCGACGTAAAAAATCTTTGCCCAAATAAATATGTGAATCAAACCTATGAATCCCATACCGGATCGGTCGAGGCCCGGGTTAACAACGGCCGCCATTGGTACTGTTGAAAATGGACTACTGTTGGTCGAAGAAGGAGAGGAGGGAGAGGGAGGTGTGCCCGGAGGAAAAGAGAGAAATGGAACGCCAAGAGTATAGAACTAAGCGTAGGAACTTTGAATGTAGGAACAATGACAGGTAAAGGTAGAGAGCTGGTTGACATGATGCAGAGAAGGAAGGTAGACATACTGTGTGTCCAGGAGACCAGGTGGAAAGGGAGCAAGGCTAGAAGCTTAGGGTCAGGGTTTAAGTTGTTCTATCGTGGTGAAGACAGAAAAGAAATGGAGTTGGGGTTATCTTAAAAGAGGAGTTTGTTAAAATGTCTTTGAAGTAAAAAGAGTATCAGATTGAATGATGTGTCTGAAGCTAGAAATTGAAGGCGTGATGTTCAATGTTGTTTGTGGGTATGCCCCACAAGTAGGATGTGAGCTGGCGGAGAAGGAGAAATTTTGGTTGGACTTTGATGAAGTCCATGGATAGGATCAAGAATGAGTACATTAGAGGGACAACTCATATTAGAGGCTTTGGAGAGAAAGTCAGACTGAGATGGTTTGGACATGTCCAGAGGAGAGAGACCGACTATATCGGGAGAAGGATGCTGAGCCTTGAACTGCCAGGCAGGTGACCGAGAGGAAGACCGAAGAGGAGGTTTATGAATGTGGTCAAAGAGGACATGAAGGTAGCTGGTGTGAGAGAAGAGGATGCACAAAACCGGGATAGATGGAGGACATTGATTTGCTGTGGCGTGCTGTCGGAAAAGCCGAACGGAAAAGAAGAATATATATACAGTAAAGTCTTGGTATATCGATATCGGTTATATCGATAGTACTGCTTATCACGATACTATTTCGATGAACGCAAGGAGAAAATTTACATGCCGCAGGGTCGGATATATTGATAGTCCGGTTATATCGATATTTTTTCGACTCCCGAGAATATCGATATAACGAGACTTTACTGTATTAAGGATTGATATATATATATATATATATATATATATATATATATATATATATATATATATATATGTGTGTGTGTGTGTGTGTGTGTGTGTGTGTGTGTGTGTGTGTGTGTGTGTGTGTATATACACTCTGTGTGTGTGTTTTGACATACTTGGCCAATAAATCTGATTCTAATTAAATAAAAGACTGTATCATTCTGAAGCAAGCTTAGAAAAGTAAGCATTACCATTATTAAAATAATTGATTTTGTCCTAACCTGTATTATTATTATTATTATTATTATTATTATTATTATTATTATTATCAACAGGGTTCCGTCCCACATTCGAAAAACATGCACGGCAAGAGATGCCCATTTCACGGTAAGATCAGAGCATTGTCATCAAATGGTGAGTAGAGTTTTTGCTTTTTTGAATGTTGCTGTGCCGATGACCATTTTGTGTTTGGGAGCCTTTTACTCAGCGAGTTGCTTGTTCTGTAGCCACAAAGGGACATAAGTCTTCTTGTGCCGGTCCCAAGCCCGGATAAATACAGAGGGTTGTGTCAGGAAGGGCATCCGACGTAAAATCTTGGCCAAAACAAACATGCGGATCAAACCTCTAAAGATGGAGGACACTGTTTTGCTCTGGCGACCCCTTGAAGGGAAAAGCCCAAAGGAAAAGAAGAAGATTATTATTATTATTATTATTATTATTATTATTATTATTATTATCGATGAGAAGGTTTCTTCAGCCGTCATCTGTACTTTTTTGAAAGTGTCGGATGTTTCGCCTCCTATCCAAGAGGCTTCGTCAGCGAACTAAAGTCTGACCGGTCTTATCGGCCCTATTTATAAATCCCTAATGTCCAGACATGGCGGCGCCGGACACAGCTATGATAGGTCCCTGCTCTCAGGTTGGGGGGAGCAGAGGACCACTCCTGTGGCCCCACGGATTGTTCCTACATTCCTGACTAACGACTGGCCTATTTTCCCCACTCCCACCGGTATCACCTCATCAGCATTACGAATGTTGCCTAACCTGTTTTGCCTAAGCAGGCTATTGTATGAACGATCCAAATTGAATCTCACCCCACCAGACCGGTGGGGTGTTTTTATAAGAATCGCTTCTTTTACCCCCCTTTCAAATCATCTACGTTCTTTCGCTAAGATTTTAACCTCATTGTCGTCAAATGAGTGGTTGCTAGCTTTTAGGTGCAAATGTACTGCCGATTGAGGCCCACTTATATTATCCCTGCGATGTTGATCAAGTCTTTTTTGAGAATTTGTTGAGTCTCCTCAATGTACTGCTCCTTACAATTTTCATTCTTACAATGTATGGAATAAACTACATGACTTTGTTTTTCATTTGGTAGCCTATCTTTTGGATGCACTAATTTTTGCCTTAACGTGTTTATCGGTTTGAAATAAGTTGGAATTTTGTGTTGCCAAAGGACTCTGTAATTTTTTCAGAAACTCCTGCAATGTAAGGTACTGCTACTCCTCTCCTTTTTGTATCTTGAGAATTTTTGGTTTCATTCCCTATTCTTTCTGACATTTGTTAAACGACCACTGAGTGTACCCAATGTTAGTGAGTGCTCTCCTGATATCTTTTGACTCCTTTTCTCTACCTTCAACGCTAGTTGGTATTACCCTATGCTGGAGGGTTCTGATAACTCCTAATTTGTGTTGTAAAGGGTGGTTAGAGTCAAAAAGTAAGTATTGGTCAGTGTGCGTAGCCTTCCTAAAGACTTCTGTTTTTAGCGCTCTGTCCTCTTTTATAATTACTTTACAACCCAAGAAGGCTAGTTGGTTCTCTTTAATGTCCTCACGAGTAAATTTAATGTTGATGTCTACAGAGTTGAGGTGATCTGTGAAGGATTGAATTTCTTGTTTTTTAATTATGACGACATATCTAAACCAGTGTCTAGGTTTTGTCCCCGGGAAGGATGTGAGGGCCTGTTTCTCCATCTATGGGTGAAACTGGTGAGCCCATACCACAACCATGAATTTGTTTGTAAAATGTCGCCCGAAATTGAAAATACGTAGTATTAAGGCAGATTTCCAATAAATGGTAGATGTGATCCGCTTTAAGTTTGGTTCTTTCATGCAGAGAAACGTCCGCCAGCAGTCTCGTCCTCACCACTGAGACTGCTGCTGGGGACAAATGTAAAGAGAGAAGTCACATAAGAAGCCAATGTTTCCTCATATGAGGTCTTTGTTCCTCTCTACAAACCCTGTGGTGTTCTCTACGTGATATTCTGTGTTACCAACCAACGGAGCTAAGATAGTTTTAAAATATTTGGCTACATTGTATGTAGAGGAGTCAATGCTACAAACAATGGATCTGAGGGGGATCCCTTCTTTATGTATTTTTGGCAGGCCATAGATACATGGCGTGGCCTCTCCCGGGTATAATCTAAAATACATCTGTTTTTCCTTTCTCTAACTTTTGGAGAGAGTCTATCATTTCTTTCTTGTATCTATTGGAAGGGACCCTTTTTAGTTGCTCACAAGTGTTAGAATCACTGATTAACCTATTTATTTTGTCTTCATAATCCAATGTGTTGAGAAGCACTGTGCATCTGCCCTTGTCTGCTGGCAAAATAGTCATATTTTGCTCTTTTTGTAGAGTAGTTAACGCCTTTCTCTCTTCTAATGTTATGTTGGACGGAGGTAGTTTGGCACTACTGAGAAGGGCTGTTATTTTAATGCGTAGATCATCTGCCTCTGCATACGAAAGTTTGTTATTTTTAATAGCCGATTCAGTAGCTGTGATGTAATCTATTGTAGGTATTGTTTTAGGAGTCACTGAGAAATTTAAACCTTCGGTTAGTACCGCCTTTTCTGTCTCTGAGAGATCTCTGCCTGACAAATTTTTGATCCAATTCTCCCTTGAAATCTGCTCATTCCTAATTTTTCGCGTATTTACCAGTAGCTGAGATTGTTTCAGTAAAAGTAATTTTTGAAATTTACCCTTTTGTCTCTCTTTGGTTTTGCTGTGGTGCCTCATATGTCCGGATTTAGTAAATTCACACACTTCCTGATAGATTTTGTGGGTAAGTTTAGTTTGTAATCGCTGATAATAAGTTTCTATTTCTGACTGTTTGTTTTTTTATCTCTATGTTTGCTATGTCTCTAAGCTTGCTTCAGAATGATGCAGTCTTTTATTTAATTAGAATCAGATTTATTGGCCAAGACTTTATCAACATCGCAGGGATAATACTAGTGGGCCTCAATCGGCAGTACATTTGCACCTAGAAGCTAGCAACCACTCATTTGACGACAATGAGGTTAAAATCTTAGCGAAAGAACATAGATGGTTTGAAAGGGGGGTAAAAGAAGCGATTCTCATCAAACAACTGAATCCTTCATGAAAGCGGTCTGGTGGGGTGAGGTTCAATTTGGATCGTTCATACAATAGCCTGCTTAGGCAAAACAGGTTAGGCAACTTTCGTAATGCTGATGAGGGTCGTTATGCTGATAAGGTGATACCAGTGGGAGTGGGGGTAATAGGCCAGTCGTTAGTCAGGAATGTAGGAACAATCCGTGGGGCCACAGGGAGGGGTCCTCTGCTCCCCCCAACCTGAGAGCAGGGACCTATCATAGCTGTGTCCGGCGCCGCCATGTCTGGACATTAGGGATATATATATATATATATAGGGCCGATACGACCAGTCAGACTTTAGTTCGCTGATGAAGCCTCTTGGATAGGAGGCGAAACGTCCGAAACCTTCAAATTTGTACAGATGACGGCTGAAGAAACCTTCTCATCGATGGACCACTGTACGACTGAGAGCTTACACAGACGTATTATTATTATTATTATTGTCATTATTGTCATCATTACCATTATTATTAATACAGTAAAGTCTCGTTATATCGATATCGGATATATCGATAGTCCCGGTTATATCGATACTATTTCTATGCACGCACGGAGAAAATTACATGCAAACAGGGTCGGATATATCGATAGTCCCGGTTATATCGATATTTTTTCGGACTTCCTTGAATATCGATATAACGAGACTTTACTGTATATTATTATTATTATTATTATTATTATTAATAATAATAATAATAATTGTTTGCTATTAACTGCAACCCCAAAATGCTTTTGGGCACAACATTTCCAAGCATTACTGTCACTCGGACCTCTTGACTAGAAATCGAATTCTGCCACGAAGAAGGATTGACTCACCGTGGAAGATCACTCACACCCTGGGAGCCTAAGGAGTACAAAGAACCATCGTGAAAGGTCTCGTGGACAGCTTGAACTGTATTTTGAAACAATTTTCAATGATGTGTATTAAAACCAGAGGCAACTGTACACTCTTGCCCGCAGCTCCAGTCAGTTTATTGAAAACCAATCTACCTTTATGACTTCCGCATGCTGCTCATCGGTTGGTGTTGTTAAAAAAAAAAAAGAGTAAACATCTAAAAAAATCTAAACCGATCCTGATTTATTTCGGTGCAGATTTATTTCCCAAATCATTGTCCTGACCTTGCTCTGTTTGGAAAGTGCCCTGAGATTATTTTGTTGTGATTAGGTGCTGCCCTGTATAAATCAAATGGAGCTGATCATTCTAACACAATGACCGTGCAGACTTCTGTTTAGTTTGCTCACATGGACAATGGCAACTTTTCGTACACAGTAAACCCCTGAAACTATTTTTGAACTCTTTCCTCCAGCGATTAAAAAAAACCAACAACAACATGCTGTACCTGCCATATTGCGGAGACATGATCAACAGCACTGATGAGACACACCAAAGTCATGCTTGTCATCGACTTAATTTCCCGCAAAGCAGCTTTCGGGTGAAACGGTGAAGTGCTTTGTTCAGGACAAAAAAAAAACAGTGAAAAGGGAAAAGTAGCTTACCTGATATCGGCCTCATGGTGTTCCCACCTCACTATCGCCTCAGAATAAAGATCTTCAGAGTCAAGGTATTATAAAAAAACCTTATCAGCAAGTCACTTGGAGACTCCTTTCCAAACAACCAGGTTTAAATATTTACTCACCGTGGTTAAACAACTCGGAGCTATGTGTGCTCAGAGTTTTGGGTGAAACGGGCAAGTCACATTTCATTTAGGACAGGGGTCTCAAACTCAATTGACTCGAGGGCCGCATCAGGATTTCCACAAGAAAATCACAGATAAAACATTCCAATGTTCTCAAAATCTTTATTTTTAACACACAAAAAACGAATTAAATGAATAAATGGAAAAATGAATAGAAAATAAATTAACCAGTCATAAATAAATAAAATAATTATAATGATCATAAGGCAGATACAGACGACTGAAAAAAACCACAGGAAAACGAATTATTTTAATAAAGTTTCGAATGTCTGTATTCACAGTTCTTTAACCTTTAACTTTCTTCACATAAAAAAAAATATTGAACACGAACTGTCCTAAACATGGCTTCTCTTGCCTACTTGTTCAGCTTCACACACAAGTTTCATTCGTATCAATCATGCGGGCCGCACTAACATTAATCTTTCAAATCTCGGCGGGTCGCAAGATATTCTTTCAGGGGCCGCAGTTGGCCCGCGGACCGCGAGTTTGAGACCCCTGATTTAGGAGGAGCTTCTAACGAAAGTAAACATAATCAGAAAATTCTGAAAAGAGTTCTCTTAAAGGACAATTGGTTGTTCGAGAACTCCGGACAAGTTGTGTCCATAATTTGTAAAATCACTTCACATGACTTCTACTGAGCGTATTTTACAAAGATTCCACCGCATATATTATATAGCTATATTTTACGTTTTAAGACTCGCGCTGAATATTCAGGAAGTCTTGTTTTCGAGTTGGTGACGATGCCTGACGTGACGTCACGTCTGGAACGACCGAGAAAGCGACACACAATGCATTTTGGGTACTTTGTTTTGTCTGAAAACTTCGTGTTGGTCCGTGTTGATGGCGAAATTAGAAGGAAAAAAAGATAAATAACGCGATGGTGTGTTGCACCAAGACTACTATTTGATACTAGTTGAAACAAATTCCCAGCAGACAAATCAGCCCATTTCCAACGGAGCTTGGGCTCCATCTTCTGCATTTTTTTAGCGCTACATTGGAGTCCAGACGCCTCAGAATGACCCGGAAAGACTTCTTTAATCGATTGCAAACATTCATGCTTTCCTCTTCAGAACTATTTGAATCCTATTCATAACTGAATGAGTAACAAGAAAGCATCTTCTCCGAATCTGAAGCCATTGTTTTGATTCTTGAGCAAGGCAAGACGTCCTGTCGTGACGTCACGAACAAGGGGGCGGGACTTTCTGAGGTCATTTTGAAGTAGTTTTGGGACACTTGAAGTCATTTTTATTGGTGTTTTTCATTTGACTAAAAATATCAGCGTGTTTTGGGTATTTTAGATGCTATAAAATATTTGTCTGATGTCAGTTTGGAAATTATTGGTTGTCCTTTAAGACTCACATGTCATTTTCTCCTTGAGTTCATGGATTGCGCATCTAGCATGCTTTTGTACTGAAGTGAAAAATAAACTTATGCATTCAATAAAAATGTCATTTATTTTGCTAATGCACTCTTGCAATAGTGACTCTGAGTAGCACTCGACATTGACACACGAGAGAAACCACGAACGCCAACATGTACATACTGTATGAAAACCAGTTACTATTGCAAGCGATAAAGATATCTGTATACAACATAATTAAATACATGTATGGAAAACAAAAACTGCAACGTTTACATGACTTACGTTGATAAAGTATTCTGCGGCACGTCGAAGTCTTTTGCGATGGAGGATTTGCTCCTTGTTGGATTGTCCTCCACAGCCACTATTGCCTTGTACTTTGTTCCGATATCACAATTTTTATGTTTTCCCACCGTTGAAATTGGTGTACAACAACTCTATACTGTATGAGAAGACTACAGTATGTTTCAGATGCTATTGCAGCTCTGCTACACAGTGCAAGACACGAAAGCTGGTCACGTGACCAACGGTGTTATCGATACAGATATCGCTAATGGTGGTACTGTATAGAAATCCTGAAGCAAATATCGATTAAGCTTAAGCTGCTTTTGTATCGATACAAGCAGAGCAAAATGGCTGGCGGGAGATGAAAAGGGCACCGTACTAACCAGATTATCGTAATAACCAGGTATCGTACTAACCGGAACTAATTATACATAAATGACGAGAAATTTGCCGGGAAATGAAAATAGTATCGTAATAAGCAGTACCATCAATATAACCGATATCGATATAACGAGACTTTACTGTATATAAAATAAAAAATGAATTTCAAATAAATAAGATGGCTAGGTATGAAATTTGTTAACTTGCAGTTAGTTGTGATTAATTAATTACAAACTTTAGATGTCAAAGTCATTTTTTGGCAAGGGCTACATTGTAGTAACGGTTTGCTCTCGGTTGGCCGCTATGAATTTGGGGAAGCCATTTGAATGTTTCAGCTCTACCACATATTACATCGAGAGGGAACAATAAATGAATGAAAAACTAATTTTCACATTTGAAGTAAAAAATAATGACTGTTATTGTGGTTTACATGGGACAATTTGAACATTTGGGGTCGGACTTTCGCAAGCATCATGGAATTTCACAAATGTGATTTGCTTTCACGGGCCGAATAAAATGATGTGGTGGGCCAGATTTGGCCCCCGGGCCTTGACTTTGACACCTGTGCTTTAGAGCATGAATTTTTTTGGTAGCATAATTTTTTATCACCTTTGCCTTTATTGTTTCTGTCGGTGGGTTGCCCTTTTCTAAGTTGTGTGGGCTTAGTAAGCACTGGTGAGCATGTGAGAGTTCTTGGCGCAATGAATGAAAAATTTACATTGCAAACAAAAACGCCCTGACACAACTGATAAACGGCGAGTGTTGTGTCTAATTTGTAAGGAGTTTCCCTACCACCAAAGCAGCTCAAATTTAGCCTCCCACACACATCAATGCAAAGCACCCAGTTTCGAGTGCAGCCACAGCTAATGTTAGCAATGAAAGCATGAGGCATGGAGCCATTGCAAAGCTCTCAGGCAAACTAAACTTGAGAACACTCTACGTACAAGGCATAGTTGATGTGCCCTCTGGAGGCTCCTCTAAGTCATTGATGTTTATTTCAGCGCTTTCAGTTTGTCATGACGATGTTATGATGATGATGTCATGTCAGAACTGTGAATCAAAGGACAACCGACACCTCCGACAAGTTGCGTCCATAATTGACTGAGCACATTTTACAAAGATTCCACCGCATCTAGCTATATTTTACTTTTTAAAAGTCACACTAAATATTCATGAAGTCTTGCTTTCGAGTTGATGACGATGCCGGAGTGACGTCGCTGAGGGAACGCCCCTGACCGAGAAAGCGACACACGATGCATTTTGCATCCTTTTTTTTCATCTGACAACACTGTGTTGATCGCGAAATTAGAAGGAAAACTACATCAATAACGGATGGTGAATCGCGTGGCAGCCAATTGCGGTAACACGCATAAAGAAGGTGTACGTTTACACAAAACCCCAGCGGACAAAGCAGCCATTTCCAACGGACCAAAGCAGTCGAGCACCAGCGGAGGCGAACTAGGAAGCTAACCAGAGTTAGCGATTTGGCGCTTGGATAGCGGAATTTTGATGCATGTTTACTCATTCAGTCACACTGCATGCTAACTGTGAGCTCACCTGGTGAAAGATAGAAATCCTGAAGCAAATATCGATTAAGCTTAAGCTGCTTTTGTATCGATACAAGCAGAACAAAATGGCTGGCGGGAGATGAAAAGGGCAACGTACTAACCAGATTATCGTAATAACCAGGTATCGTACTAACCGGAACTAATTATACATAAATGACGAGAAATTTGCCGGGAAATGAAAATAGTATCGTAATAAGCAGTACCATCAATATAACCGATATCGATATAACGAGACTTTACTGTACATAAAATAAAAAATGAATTTCAAATAAATAAGATGGCTATGTATGAAATTTGTTAACTTGCAGTTAGTTGTGATTAATTAATTACAAACTTTAGATGTCAAAGTCATTTTTTGGCAAGGGCCACGTTGTAGTAACGGTTTGCTCTCGGTTGGCCGCTATGAATTTGGGGAAGCCATTTGAATGTTTCAGCTCTACCACATATTACATCTAGAGGGAACAATAAATGAATGAAAAACGAATTTTCACATTTGAAGTAAAAAATAATGACTGTTATTGTGGTTTACATGGGACAATTTGAACATTTGGGGTCGGACTTTCGCAAGCATCATGGAATTTCACAAATGTGATTTGCTTTCACGGGCCGAATAAAATGATGTGGTGGGCCAGATTTGGCCCCGGGGCCTTGACTTTGACACCTGTGCTTTAGAGCATGATTTTTTTTGGTAGCATAATTTTTATCACCTTTGCCTTTATTGTTTCTGTCGGTGGGTTGCCCTTTTCTAAGTTGTGTGGGCTTAGTAAGCACTGGTGAGCATGTGAGAGTTCTTGGCGCAATGAATGAAAAATTTACATTGCAAACAAAAACGCCCTGACACAACTGATAGACGGCAAGTGTTGTGTCTAATTTGTAAGGAGTTTCCTTACCGCCGAAGCAGCTCAAATTTAGCCTCCCACACACATCAATGCAAAGCACCCAGTTTCGAGTGCAGCCACAGCTAATGTTAGCAATGAAAGCATGAGGCATGGAGCCATTGCAAAGCTCTCAGGCAAACTAAACTTAAGAACACTCTACGTACAAGGCATAGTTGATGTGCCCTCTGGAGGCTCCTCTAAGTCATTGATGTTTATTTCAGCACTTTCAGTTTGTCATGACGATGTTATGATGATGATGTCATGTCAGAACTGTGAATCAAAGGACAACCGACACCTCCGACAAGTTGCGTCCATAATTGACTGAGCACATTTTACAAAGATCCCACCGCATCTAGCTATATTATACTTTTTAAAAGTCACACTGAATATTCATGAAGTCTTGTTTTCGAGTTGATGACGATGCCGGAGTGACGTCGCTGAGGGAACGCCCCTGACCGAGAAAGCCACACACGATGCATTTTGCGTCCTTTTTTTCCATCTGACAACACTGTGTTGATCGCGAAATTAGAAGGAAAACTACATCAATAACGTGATGGGGGATCCTTGTGTGGCAGCCAATTGCGGTAACATGCATAAAGAAGGTGTAAGTTTATACAAATTCCCAGTGGTCAAACCAGCCATTTCCAATGGAGCAGAGCGGTATAGTGCCAGCGGAGGCGAACAAGGAAGCTAACCAGAGTTAGCGATTTGGCGCTTGGATGGCTGAAGTTTGATGCATGTTTACTCATTCAGTCACACTGCATGCTAACTGTGAGCTCACCTGGTGAAAGAGAGCAATCGCTATGTAAGTGGAGCAAACCGATCGGACAAACATCCACTTTCCGCCGTGTCATTTGTTACTCTGTAGCGCTGTCGAGCTCTCTCTCGTCTCAACATTTCTGATGTTCGTGTGCTGCTCAAATTGTGCCGCTGTCTCTTTTGTGTGTGTGTGCGTAAAACCCACCCTTCTGTCTTCGACCACGGATTTTAACCAATTACGGGCGGCTTTAACTGACGGTCGGCTCTTATAAGCGCTCCATATATTGGACGAAACGCCGCTTGTGTGCCATCTTGTGCATTATCTGGGCTGCTACATCGCAGTCCAGATCTTAACCGGTTTCATCGCGTGCAGACGGCTCGAATTGATACGGAAGGACTTCTTTAATCGATCGCAAACATGTATGCTTTCCACTTCAGAACTATTTGAATCATATTCAAAACTGGATGAGTAACAAGAAAGCATCTTCTCCGAATCTGAACTCTCTGAAGCCATTGTTTTGATTCTGGAGCAAGGCAGTTTGTGAGTGGGCCAATCGTAACGTGACATCACGAACAAGGGGGCGGGACTTTCTGAATACCCCCAGTTTCCAGCTCATTAGTGGTAGTTTTGGGCAACTTTAAGTCATTTTCATTGGCATTTGACTAAAAATATCAGCCTGCGTGTTTTGGTTATTTTAGAAGCTATAAAACGTTTTTCTGATGTCAGTTCTGATGTCAAAAAAATGGTGTCGGTTTTCCTTTAAAGGACAACCAACATCACTTTTTTGTTTGCTGACATCAGAAAAATGTTTTATAGCATCTAAAATACCCAAAACACGCAGTATGATATGTTTAGTCAAATGCAAAACACCAATAAAAATGACTTTAAGTGTCCAAAATCTGCAAAAAATTGAGCTGCGAATTGGACATTTTCAGAAAGTCCCGCCCCCAGTTCGTGACGTCACACCAAGACGTCTTGCATTGCTCGAGAATCAAAACAATGGCTTCAGATTCGGGGAAAATGCTTTCTTGTTACACATCCAGTTATTAATATGATTCAAATAGTTCTGAAGAGGAAAGCATACATGTTTGCCATTGATTAAATAATTTATTCCATCCCATTTCGAGGCAACATTGGGGGGAAATGTATCACCAAAAAAGAGGCAGAAAATGGCCACCGAGCTCCCGTGAGGAATGAATCAGCCCGTTTCCACAGGCTGATAAATTCCTTATATGGAGCTTGGCCACCCTCTTCTGGCTCCTTTTGGTGCAACATGACATTTTCAGACCAAACAAGCACAGCAAAATGCATTGACGTGATGGAAGGACTGCCTAAATGTGTCCTTTTTTTTCGGTCAGGGATGACGATGTTATGATGATGATGTCATGTCAGAACTGTGAATCAAAGGACAACCGACACCTCCGACAAGTTGCGTCCATAATTGACTGAGCACATTTTACAAAGATTCCACCGCATCTAGCTATATTATACTTTTTAAAAGTCACACTGAATATTCATGAAGTCTTGTTTTCGAGTTGATGACGATGCCGGAGTGACGTCGCTGAGGGAACGCCCCTGACCGAGAAAGCCACACACGATGCATTTTGCGTCCTTTTTTTCCATCTGACAACACTGTGTTGATCGCGAAATTAGAAGGAAAACTACATCAATAACGTGATGGGGGATCCTTGTGTGGCAGCCAATTGCGGTAACATGCATAAAGAAGGTGTAAGTTTATACAAATTCCCAGTGGTCAAACCAGCCATTTCCAATGGAGCAGAGCGGTATAGTGCCAGCGGAGGCGAACAAGGAAGCTAACCAGAGTTAGCGATTTGGCGCTTGGATGGCTGAAGTTTGATGCATGTTTACTCATTCAGTCACACTGCATGCTAACTGTGAGCTCACCTGGTGAAAGAGAGCAATCGCTATGTAAGTGGAGCAAACCGATCGGACAAACATCCACTTTCCGCCGTGTCATTTGTTACTCTGTAGCGCTGTCGAGCTCTCTCTCGTCTCAACATTTCTGATGTTCGTGTGCTGCTCAAATTGTGCCGCTGTCTCTTTTGTGTGTGTGTGTGCGTAAAACCCACCCTTCTGTCTTCGACCACGGATTTTAACCAATCACAGGCGGCTTTAACTGACGGTCGGCTCTTATAAGCGCTCCATATATTGGACGAAACGCCGCTTGTGTGCCATCTTGTGCATTATCTGGGCTGCTACATCGCAGTCCAGATCTTAACCGGTTCCATCGCGTGCAGACGGCTCGAATTGATACGGAAGGACTTCTTTAATCGATCGCAAACATGTATGCTTTCCACTTCAGAACTATTTGAATCATATTCAAAACTGGATGAGTAACAAAGCATCTTCTCCCAATCTGAACTCGCCGATGCCATTGTTTTGATTCTGGAGCAAGGCAGTTTGTGAGTGGGCCAATGCTAACGTGACATCACGAACAAGGGGGCGGGACTTTCTGAATACCCCCAGTTTCCAGCTCATTAGTGGTAGTTTTGGGCAACTTTAAGTCATTTTCATTGACATTTGACTAAAAATACCAGCCTGCGTGTTTTCGTTATTTTAGAAGCTATAAAACATTTTTCTGATGTCAGTTAGTTCTGATGTCAAAAAAATGGTGTCGATTGTCCTTTAAAGGACAACCGACATCACTTTTTTTGTTTCCTAACTGACATCAGAAAAACGTTTTAGAGCATTTAAAATAGCCAAAAACACGCAGGCTGATATTTTTAGTCAAATGCAAAACACCAATAAAAATGACTTAAAGTGTCCGAAATCTGCAAAAAAATGAGCTGCGAATTGGGCATTTTCAGAAAGTCCCTTCCCCAGTCCGTGATGTCACGCCAAGACGTCTTGCATTGCTGGAGAATCAAAACAATGGCTTCAGATTCGGATAATATGCTTTCTTGTTACACATCCAGTTATGAATATGATTCAAATAGTTCTGAAGAGGAAAGCATACATGTTTGCAATTGATTAAATAATTTATTCCATGCCATTTCGAGGCAACATTGGGGGGAAATGTATCACCAAAAAAGAGGCAGAAAATGGCCACCGAGCTCCCGTGAGGAATGAATCAGCCCCTTTCCACAGGCTGATAAATTCCTTATATGGAGCTTGGCCACCCTCTTCTGGCTCCTTTTGGTGCAACATGACATTTTCAGACCAAACAAGCACAGCAAAATGCATTGACGTGATGGAAGGACTGCCTCAATGTGTCCTTTTTTTTCGGTCAGGGGCGTTCCTTCAGTGACGTCACGTACACACTCGTCACCAAGTCAAAAACAAGACTTCCGGAATATTCAGCGCGAGTCTTTAAATGTAAAATATAGCAAGTAAATGGCTCGGACCTCATCTATCTATCCAAGTCTATTGAAAAAAAACAACAACAAAATACATTATAGTGCCACATTGCTTTTATCTTTTAATGTGCTTTGATAATGTAATGACTTTAAAACGAAAATAGGGGGTTTCTCACTCATTTTTAGATGAGGTTCAAAATAGATCAATTACGTCAATTAATTACAAATACAATAATTAAAAACATTTTTTGGGATCGGCATTGCACCATTGAAAAGCAATTTTTGCAAATACAGTGACACCTTGGCTTACGAACTTAATTGGTTCCCAGAGTGTGTAAGGCAAAAAGTGTGTATCCCAAACATTAATTTCCCATAGGAAGCCATTAAAATGACAATAATCCGTTCCCAGGTCCCATAAAACATGATTTTCTACTTCGTAATTTTCTAAGCCTTAAAACTACACAAAATATACCTTATTTTATGTATAATAAATGTGCTATGGTATTGTAATTAAAGAAATAAACTGTACTGTATAATAAAGTCGTTTTATTGACCTTTATGATGGTCCTTGATGGCTAGATGGAATGGAGTGGTTGGTTTCATCAGCATTAAACACTTGAAGAGGAACGTAGCCTTCTTCTTTCACCATCTTGAGGAATGATCCCTTGTCGGTCCTTTCTCTGCGATAATTTTACCTTGTTCCTCATTAATGGTGTTCTGTTTAGCTGGGTTGATCACTTTTTGCATCAAGTTTACAGATGGCTCGTACGGGTTATTTGTGGAGCCTGATTAATGGGATATTTTAACCTTGCAGTACACACTCTGCCTTTGAACTGTCAATCAAGTTGAAATGAGTCCACATTTCACTGTGTTTTCTATCCATTTTCTCTCTCTCTCTGTCGTCTGCCTCTATTTTTATTTGCAGCTCTGCGTTTCTGTAACCCCTCCCCCCTCACTGCTGCATTCTTGACCAATCACGTGCGGCTTTAACCAAAGACTGGGGGCTGGGAATAGAGGACAAAAAAAAATTATGATTGATGTGATATTTTAACCTTGCAGCCTACACTCTGCCTTTGAACTATCAATAAAGAAACGCGTCCAAATTTCACTGTGTTTTCTATCCATTTTCTCACTCTGTCTCGGTCGTCTGCCTATTTATTTTAATTTGCAGCTCTGTTTCTGTAATCCTCCCCCGCCCCCACTGCTGCGTTCTTGACCAATCACGTGTGGTTTTAACCGAAAACTGGGGGAGGGGAATAGAGGACAAAAAAAGTCGGCTGCCATTTCCTTGTCAGGAGAACGCGCTTGTTTGCGAACGACACATCGCTCATTGTGGCGCTCCGTGTGTATCCCGAAAATAGTTCTTATGCCAAGATTAAATTCTCGTGAATTTAAAGTTTGTAAGCCGAAAAGCTCGTTAGCCAAGGCGTTCGTAAGCCGAGGTATCACTGTACAAATATATATATATGTCAGAAATATGTTACATACAGTAAAGTCTCGTTATATCGATATAATATCGATATAACCGGGACTATCGATATATCCGACCCTGTTTGCATGTAATTTTCTCCGTGCGTGCATAGAAATAGTATCGATATAACCGGGACTATCGATATATCCGATATCGATATAACGAGACTTTACTGTAACACATAAACAAAAAATATAGTCTCACTCTTTCTTACACATGTACGTACACACACACACACACACACACACACACACACATGCACGCACGCACGCACACACACACACACACACACACACACACACACACAACACACACACTGAAAGGAAAAAACCCCAAAATCAACAAATTAAAAATAAACTTGTGGCTCCAAAACAATAATGACCGTCTGCAATGGTCCTCCAAAATACTGAAGGACAGGGGCAACGTTTCCATGTGATGGCTAATCCACATGATGACGCATCCTTACAAGTTAAAAAAATATTTATTAACAGAAAACTATCTTGCTTCTGCTCTGAGTACCAAACATTATCTAATTGTCACAACAATCCCGATGTCTATTTTCATGTATTTATTTTGGTCTCCAGGAAGTGCTATATGTTGCAAATGTCCCAATTGTGGGACGATGAAAGGTTTTCTGATTATGATATGTGTTTGATCTTGAAGTGAAGAAGAGCTGAAAGCAAAATGACCTTTTCAATATGTTGATTTAATCATTGACACTGGACCCCGTGGCTCCTGAGTCCATTCTAGATACACCTTTTTCCCTTCTGTTTTGCCATGGTTCACTTTCTCCATGACATTCTGTGTAATTTTAGGGGATCTGATGTAAAAGTTGGAAAGGAAAATCATTGATCAAATGCACTTCTGGAATGGAAGCCTTTTTAAATGCATTCGTGCATGATCAGTAACTCTTCAAAAAGGACAAAACCATTTTCCATAATGGCCCATAAGTCAATGATTTAACCAGCCAATGAGATGTACATTCGGAAATATTTCCTTTGCTTTGGTGATGGATGATTACTTGTCTTTCATCTTTTGAATACACTTGACTGTGACGTGCCGGTAGTCCTCAAGGTAAGGGTGTGCACATGCGTGCGTGCATGTGATTACAAAACAGTAATGACCCACTCTAACGGCCATCTGGAACACTCCATATAAAGCAGGGGTCGGAAAGCGAACTGGATAATACTGACCTCGGGCCTCGAAACGAGCCATAGCCTGACGAGTAAAAGGACAACCGACGCCACAAGTTGCGTCATAATTTGCAAAATCATTGCATTCCACCGCATGGCTTGCCTATATTCAGGAAGTCTTGTTTTCGAGTTGGTGAATACACGTCACGTCAGGAATGACACACAATCCATTTTGGGTACTTTGTTTGGTCTGAAAACAGCATTTTGATGGCGAAATTAGAAGGAAAACACAAATGCGTTGTGTGTTGCACCAAGACTACTATTTGATACTAGTTGACCCAAATTCCCAGCAGACAAATCAGGCCATTTCCAACAGAGCTTGGGCGCCATCTTGCGCATTTTCTGGGCGCTACATTGGAGTCCAGATGCCTCAAAATGATACAGAAGGACTTCTTTAATCGATTGCAAACATTTATGCTTTCCTCTTCAGAACTATTTGAATCATATTCAAAACTGGATGAGTAATAAGAAAGCATCTTCTCCAAATCTGAAGCCATTGGTTTGATTTTCGAGCAAGGCAAGACGTCCTGGCGTGACGTCAAAAAACAAGGCGGCGGGACCTTCTGAAACTCGCCATTTCTGTGGTCATTTTGAAATAGTTTTGGGACGCTTGAAGTCATTTTGATTGGTGTTTTGCATTTGACTAAAAATATCAGCCTGCACGTTTTGGGTATTTTAGATGCTATAAAACGTTTTTCTGATGTCAGTTAGGAAACAAATCAATTGTCGGTTGTCCTTTAGACAAATGACGAGTATCGTACACTTCAGGTAGGTAGAGTGCCGAGAAAAGGTTCTGCTGTGATTCTAATTTGAAAATTTCCCCATTGTGGGACGAATAAAGGTATTCTGATTCTGATTTGCAATGAAACAATACCATCGATGAAACCGTTGAATATCAGTGGCACTTTGACATGCCCCATGCTAACATTAGCATCAATATATTTCTTTGAGAGACAGCAGAAAGCAAGCGTGCAAGCTAATGAGCAGTGTGCAGGCTAGCTAGCAGTAACTTTGCCAATGGACCGGGCAAGTTGACTTCATTCCAATCGTTTGGTTGGAATTTTTTTTACCAATCATGAGGAACGGAAAATTATTCATATGAGCGGTGAGTATTATCACAAAGTTATTTTAAATAACACATTCTGCCATTTAGTTGAAATCACACCCGTGCGTGTTTGCGTGCGTGTCTGTCACTGAAAAACAGTTCGACATACAGTAAAGTCTCGTTATATCGATATTCAAGGGAGCCCGAAAAAATATCGATATAACCGGGACTATTGATATATCCGATATCAATATAACGAGACTTTACTGTATTTTACTTTTATCTCTTGGTCGAAAAGGTTCCCGACCTCTGATATAGAGTGATGATTTAAAACAAATAATCGACTGATCGTATTCCAGTTACTTATTGGCTCATGCAGATGATGGCGGTGTGTCTTTCTCCAAAATGTGCAGCGTTTGACGGATGCCTTTCTCCACCCTTCGGAAATGAAGTTTTTTCCAGAGACTTTGCTGCTGTTGACGTCCCCATTCCAGATCCCTCAGGAACACCTGCATGGGGGAGGGGCCGGGCCGCATGACTCCAAGTGACAAACCAAGTCACGCTATCTTATCAAACAACTGTCCGAGCTCATAAATGCAATCACTCTGCAAACAATAACGTGACCAAGTGCTTACATGCAAGATGTTTGAATACTTTGGACCGTGATAGGAAGACTTCATAACATTGTTGACTTCCTGTGCAAATTTAATTTGGTTAGCGACCAACCGGTGGCGCTGTCGGCCCCGCCCGCACCTACACAGGTGTTGGTCGTTCCAATCAGTGGCAGGTAAAAGGACTCCCAGCACGACCATTCGTTGGCGGGTCATTGTATGTGTTTGCTTCACCCTGTCAGATTTTGTTCCTGCTGACGTTATTTAATACAATTTGTCAATTCCACTCTGCTGCTCCCTCCTGCCTGCTTTTTTGGGATCCACCACCACCACCATGCAAACCACGACATAAACACTGTTCCTTAAAGGACAACCGACACCTCCGGACAAGTTGCGTCCATAATTTGTGAAGTCACTTCAAATGACTTCTACTGAGTGCATTTTACAAAGATTCCACCGCATAGAGCCATATTTTACGTTTTAAAAGTCACACTGAGTATTCATGAAGTCTTGTTTTCAAGTTGATGACGATGTCCAAAGTGACGTCACAATGGTACGCCCCTGACTGAGAAAGCGACACACAATGCATTCTGGGTACTTTGTTTCATCTCAAAACACTGTGTTGATCGCAAAATTAGAAGGAAAACTACCTAAATAACGCGATGGTGAATCGTGCGGCAGCCAATTGCGGTAACACGCATAAAGAAGGTGTAAGTTGACACAAATTCCCAGCGGACTAACCATGCAGAATTTCTAAAGGAGCAGAGCTTGTCTATGACTTGAAAGGCGCTTAAAATGAAATGTATTATTATTATTATTAGAGCGGTATAGCGCCAGCCGAGGAGCTCCCCGGAGTGCACAAATCCCAGCTTGGATAACCGCTGTCATCCCCTCAGCCTGACAATGGGTAGAAAGTTGCTTGCAGTGGTGAAAGAGAGCAATCGTCATAATCGTGGAGCAAACCTATCGGCTGCTGGAACGAGATCTAACCGGAGTTAGCGATGGATAACCGCTTTTATTCATACGTAAGTTCGTAACTCTTCATCTTGAAAGTTTAAACAACGTTTTGCATGCAAAACCATTAAACAATCTGCATTGATGTTGACATCTTGTAGCTTATTATTTGTTATGCATGTCCCTATATACCACATATCACCCAAGTTGATGCTATATTGCTTATATGGACTAATAAAGGCAATCCAATATCCATATATACTTCATATGTCGAATTGATATGGAAGGACTCCTTTAATCGATCGCAAACACTCATGCTTTCCTCTTCAGAACTATTTGAATCATAATCATAACTGGATGAGTAATAAGAAAGGATCTTTTTCCGAATCTGAACTCTCTGAAGCCATTGTTTTGATTCTGGAGCAAGGCAGTTTGTGAAGGAGTATCCTGGCGTGACGTCACAAACAAGGGGGCGGGACTTTCTGAATATCTCCAGTTTTGAGTTCATTCTGTCACGTTCCGACGTCGACAGTGGCAGCTGACGAGTCGGAACATTAGTGATAGGGGTGGATCGCTAAGCAGGTGACAGAGGCGTTGGTGCTGGCAGATGATTTATTAACAAAAAGCGCGGGTCCGCAGTAACGTGGACCCCGTGTAGGGATTAGTCGTCTTATTGTGTTTTAAGCTGTGAAAAATGGGGCAGGCAACTTTATGGCCGGCAGGCAACTTTTCAGAGTTGTCTGCCCTGGTGATGAGTTTCAGACACAGATATTAATTGTGACAATTTACCTTAAGCTGCTGTTTAACTCGTTCCCTGTCCCAGGAGGATGCATTCTCACGAATCACACTGAGAATGGGGTGCCAGTGCTCTGAGAGGTCAGAACCTTCCGTGACTGCGGCCAGCACCCTCACTCGCTGCCCGCTGCCATTGTGGCGTTTGGGAATGCCGCGGACATACAAGGACTGCTTGCCAACATCACTCAGAGGATTTAGGTACAAACTACACAAAAACAGAAAAACAGAGTTTCAATCAAACAGTAAAAGAACACTATTGCTTATTTTGCAATAAAATGATGGCTCCTAACTATATTTTTCACCTACCCTGATCAATGCAATGTCCATTTGTGGCGCCTTCTGTTTATTACAGCTACATTTCAAAGACAATTGGGTGCAAAATAACTGAAAACTAGTTCACGGTTGACATTGAATAACCCACAAAGCAGTCTATAAATAATCGGGATGGTTTGCACAAAACTCAAGAAGCTCGTTTTTACACAAAACAAGGTAATAAAAAAAGTACAGTGATACCTCACCTTCCGAACTTAATTGGTTCCCACAAAGAGTGTGTGAGGCAAAACGTTTGTCTTACGAACATTTATTTCCCATAAGAAACCATTAAAATGAAAATAATCCGTTCCCAGGTCCCCATAAAACATAATTTTCAACTAAATAAAACTTCAAACTACACAAAATATACCTTATTTTATGTATAATAAATGTGCTATTGTATTGTAACTAAAGAAATAAGCTGTACTGTATAATTAAAGTCGTTTTATTTACCTTTGTGATGGTCGTTGATGCCTCTTGATGATATGCGAGTGAAGTTGTCGTGCTTTCTCGGCGATAATACTCTCATTCACACTGTCCCCTACTCGCTGCTTTTCATTAATCCAAATCAACAGAGGTTTTTCAACCTCTTCTATTGCCTGAAGCCGTTACTTAGACAACATAGAAACACCCTTAGCCACACGTCACAATGGTCGACTTAGCATACTGGTTCTGGGACGCTAAGTCACACAAACGGCGTTTGTGTTTTTCGATGACCTCCTTCTTCTGCGCAACCTTAATTTTCTTTTGTGTCCTCTTCAGCTAAACACGAGCTTGTGGTGGGGTCTTTTTCGGTCCCAAAAAAGCAAAAGTATCCACTCCATAACAAACCACGTCTGCACTGAATGCACTCAAAGAAAGTAGGTGTGGAAAAAAAGTCCGGAAGCTACGGTGGCGCTGTTCGTCCTTGTGGTTTGGTGTTCTTCCGCCGAAAACTAGTCCGCCAGCCATTGTGGCGCTACGTGTGTTTCCCGAAAGCTAGTTCGTGTGCCAAGGTTATATTCTCCCGAATTTAATATTCGTAAGGCGAAAAGTGAGCAAAAGCGTTCGTAAGCCGAGGTATCACTGTATGCTATTTTATGGGTGAATCATTTGATAACACCTATTGGCTAAAACGAACAGTTGTGTCAATCCTTTTTTGATGCATTTTTTAGGGGGGGGGTTTGGTTGGGGGTGTGATTCTACAAGCTAAACGATCCTATTATACTGTATTTACTCTGGAGCACCCACACTTTCTCAAATGCATACATGTTTCAAAATGGCTACAAAGAGGGCATTCGGCATGATGGTTAGTAAAGGTAAGTGTTACAACCAAGGGCAGAATTAGACACTGCTGCTGGACCATCTCTTACTGCACAGTGTGGATGCTGGGATGTTCCCTGCACGTGTCCACCAGGCTCAGAGCTGCATTATCTCCGATATTGTTATAGGCCACGTTGAGCTCCTGAAGTCCAGTGTGCTGCTGAAGTTTCTCAGCCAGCTCCAGGGCACCTTTGTCCCCTAGCCCCGTGTGCATGAGGGATAGATGCCTCAGGGACTGGTTTTCCGGAAGAGCTTCCAGAAGAAGGCAGGCTCCAGAGTCTAGCAGTGGGTTGTCACAAAGTCTATAAGAATAGATATTGAGAGTCAGACAATGATATTATTCAATTCATGGTCATGGGGATCATTTAAAGGACAACCGACACCTTTTTTTTGTTTCCTAACTGACATCAGAAAAATGTTTTATCGCATGTAAAATAGCCAAAACACGCAGGCTGATATTTTTAGTCAAATGCAAAACACCAATAAAAATGACTTAAAATGTCCCAAAACTACTTCAAAATGACGTCAGAAAGTTTCATTTTCAGAAGCCCCCCCCCCCCCCTTGTTTGTGACGTCACGCCTTGCTCTAGAATCAAAACAATGGCTTCAGATTGGGAGAAGATGCTTTCTTGTTACTCATCCAGTTATGAATAGGATTCAAATAGTTCTGAAGAGGAAAACATACATGTTTGCAATCGATTAAAGTCTCATTTTGAGGCGTCTGGAGTCCAATGTAGCACCCAGAAAATGCACAAGATGGTGCCCAAGCTCCATTGGAAATGGGCTGATTTGTCTGCTGGGATTTTGTGTCAACTAGTATCAAACAGTAGTCCTGGTGCAACACACAACAATTCACCATCGCATTATTTATGCTTTTTCCTTCTAATTGCGCCATCAACACGAAGTTTTCAGACCAAACAAAGTACCCAAAATGCATTGTGTGTCGCTTTCTCGGTCGTTATTTTTCTACTTCTTTCTTTCCGTTCCTCTTCCTTTCATAACTTTTCTGCTGTGAAATGTAAATCCATTGCGAGACTAATAAAGGCTAATCCAATCCAATCACACTTACCACTCATTGACAAGCAGTTAATACTTATATTCTGTAAAGGATCATACAATAAAAAGTCATAAAAGGAAAACACGCCGAGGAATACAAATGTGCTGATTTAACTGTGTGGAATATGTTCTCAAAATCTTCCTGTGAAGCAGCTTCTAATTCTTTCTGACACAGTGCTCACGAACCCTGATGTTTGAAAGGTTTAGCTTGGCCGGTAAAAGTTATTTCACCCTAAATTGAACTGCCATTAGACACGTGTTCCTATTTTTCGCTATGAATAAAAGTTAAATGATTGCAAATCGTGCAGCATTTGGCACTACCGGCATTTCCTGTTAAAAATGTACATAAAACAGATGAATTGAGAGATTTTTGGACATCTTTCCGCTTGATTGACATGTGTTGAAGGGTTGTCTTACTGTAGCACTCTAACACAACTTTTGGAATCCAGAAGCAGATCTCTCAAGAAGATGCAGGAATCAGGGCCAATGCTATTAAACTGCAGACTGAGGACAACAGAGACAGGCAAGGACAAAAATCACAACAAACACAGCATATCCATGCTGACTGCTCTGCGAGAAGTCAAATAGTAACCCAGATAGTGTTCAAAAATAAGGGCAGACAAGTTGTTTACACTATAAATGAACGACGGCAGGTATCCAAATCAACAATGACGTTTGTCTGTCTTTATTTTCATACTGAGCAGTAACATGTTAACTATCATAACAAGTTTCTGGTGATGAGGAACTATGTATCGGAGCATAACAGGAAGTTTAGAGAATGACTGATGGTGAGATGCAGAATATTAGGTCAAGTTCAGTTAGTGAATAATTAGTACGGGTCTTTATTAAGTGTTCTGAGAGTAATTGGTGAAGGATTTCCATCGTACTCGTGAAGGAGCAACTGATGTTGTCGAGATCAATCTTTAATCCAAGTTTATAGTTCTTACTTTTAAAATGTTCTATTTTTTTTATATAAACATCCAAGGTCCTGAGATTAATATGTGAAGGAATAGAACAAAAACATTCATTCATTATGAGTTAGTGCGCATCACCCCAAAAATAAAATAAATACCAATCAAAACATTCCGAATCAGTGCATCAAGATCCGAAACAACAGAAAAAAGGGAAAATTCACATTCTCACTTGAGGTTCTGAGTGTGTCGGAAGGCAGGCGACAGTATGCGAAGCATGTCCTGGGTTAGGAGACAGGAAGAGAGGTCCAACTCTTCTAGTTGATAACTATAAGACAACAATGTATTTCTTTTAAAACGTATTATTCTATGCCTGTACTTCATACACAACATTTAGCCTGCCTGCATAATCTAAAAAAAACTAAACATACAAAAAAAAAAAAAAAAACACGCACACACACACACACACACAACACTCATGGGCTCCCATCCAAAAAGTGCGAAATATGCTTCAAAGTCTTGCTTTTTTCCTTCTTCTTTCGTTTAGTCAATACTTAACTATGCTTTGGGAATATCTTGGTTTCAAAATGCTGACGGTGCGCTCACAAATTATGTTTGAGTGTGTGTGTGCTGATGGATGCATATACCAATTCTAAAATTTCTATTCCTCCCTCCACCTCTGTGTGCCCCCCCCCCCCCTTGCCCGTCTCAGCACGATGGGGGACAGAGCTTTCAGCAGCTCTGCCCCCACACTCTGGAACTCACTTCCTCCCAACATTCGTAACATCGATTCTCTTCCCACCTTCAAATCCCATCTCAAAACCCACCTATTTTAAATTGCATTTTCTGTGTAGCTTTCTCTTGCTTTTATTTGTTATTATTATTATTATTATTACAGTAAAGTCTCGTTATATCGATATTCAAGGGAGTCAGAAAAAAAATCGATATAACCGGGACTATCGATATATCCGATATCGATATAACGAGACTGTACTGTATTATTATTATCACTCCTAATAAACAAGACTAACATGGAATCAACTCAATGGGGAATATATTGTATCGAGAGTTACGGTCTTTTTATATTAGGAGATGGATTTGTCGGGTACACTGTCTTGTTTTGAGAAAATCAAATGCCTTTAGGTGCGCTTTTTTGTGTGAAAAAAAAAACCAATTTATTCAACCTAAAGTGCACCTAGTGATAAAAATGTGAAAATATTGTATATGCCAAATATTTTTTAAGATAAAGCAGTTGTCAGTAAAATCACAAATCCGAGCTTACCTTGGAGGGGCGCAAGAGAGCACAGAACTCAACACAAAGCATTTAAGTGAGGTCATGCGTATGTTGTGGAGGCGGATGGTTCTGATTGAAGCCAGGACTTCTGCAGTAAGTCTGGGATTTTGAAACTCGTACAGAAGGACCAAAAGATCCATCAACTCCTCTGGTGGCTGTGGCTTGTTGATTTCTAGCATGAAAAAGAAAAAAAAACCAACAACAACAATTACAATTTGTTACTTTTTTAATGGTGACTGATAGCTCACCTAATTGCACATACAACTTATGGTGGGTTATGGTATATATTTTGCCTACATATGAGCAAATGCAAAGTATTTATCAAGGTTAATGTAGTTTGACGGATTAACTATAAAAAATGGGGGGAGTGATATACAGGGAACATCCGAGTTACGACTGCCGCAAGTCATGACCACCCGTACTCACGACCACGACCGGCAGACTTTTTTTCTACGCCTGGCACTGCAACGCGCAAGCAGCCGGCAACGCATACTGCAATTTTGGCCTGCGAGCATGCCACACACTCGCTCAGCAATCTACTGCGTGACTACACTCAATACAGTAGTTATACAGTGCAGATACCATCTCGGCAACATCTCCTGTAGTACTGTACACTGCTTTTTTTCCCTTCGGCGTCCAACCTCTTCGTGCCGTTAGCGGGGAGAGCGATTTTACGACACTAAAAGGTAAGTATAACATTTATAAATGGACTGTACAGTAAACAGTTTTGTAAATTGGACTGATACAAAATATAAAGTAAAAACACTAAAAGTAATAAAAATTAGTATACAGTTTGGTATATAATAGTATTTAACCGTTGTACAACAGATTGACATCGTATACTATCCTGTCGTGTAAACGTCATGTCGGCCATTTTCAATGGATTTCAACTGACGGCCGTTTGACTCGGTCGTAACTCCTATGTTACCTGTATTTATACATTTGTGTTCATCTTACATGATCAAACATTTTTAAATGCATTTTTTTCTCTTTTTTCCCCGGACATACTACCACCGGTGCTGGCCAATGATAATTACAACAGTGTTAATATTAATTCTATATTAATGTTGGGCTCCAGCGTGTATAAAACTGTGGTGATACCAGCCATGATGTTTGGACTGGAGACAATGCCACTGAATAAACGACAGGAAGCAGACTCTGCTTAGCAGAGCTAGAGGTATCAGAGATGAAGATTTTCTTTGGGTGTAACCAGGTGGGATAGGATCAGGAATGAGTATAACAGAGAGACAACTCATAGTAGAGGTTTTGGAGAGAAAGGCCAGATTTTGGACATGTCCAGAGGAGAGAAAGTGAATATATTGAGAGAAGGATGCTGAGTCTTGAACTGCCAGGCAGGAGACCGAGAAGAAGGCCAAAAAGGAGATTTATGGATGTTTTGAAAGAGGACATGAAGGTAGCTGGTGTGAGAGAAGAGGATGCACAAAACCGGGATAGATGGAGGACACTGATTCGCTGTGGCGACCCCGAAAGGGAAAAGCCGAAAGGAAAAGAAGAAGATTAATATTGGGCTCCACACAATTAATCAATAGTGTGCTGTTACTAATGCATGACAGGTTTATGGTTCTATATTTTGCGTGTATGGCTCTCTTAGTCAAAAAGGTTTCCGACTCCTGATCTATATCAAGGTTGTCGTCAAACTCGTTTTTTGCCGCGGGTGGGCCACATTGTAGTTACAGTTTTCTCTCGAGGGCCATTATGAATTTGGAGAAGCCATTAGAATGTTTAATCCCCTCCACATAATACATATAGAGCGCACAACAAATGAATGAATAATCAAATTTGAAGTAAAAAATAATGACTGTTTTTGTGGTTTACGTGGGACAATTTAAAATGTTGGTTCGGACTTTAGCAAGCATCATGGACTTTCACGAGTTTGATTTGCTTTAGCGGGCCAAATAAAATGATGTGGCGGGCCAGATTTGGCCCCCGGGCCTTGACTTTGACACCTGTGATCTAGAGAAACGTTTGCCCAAAAAGCCGTCCCCGTCCCATATGAAATCTCAATTTTTCTGAGATACAGCATTCAATTTTCCACATTTATGCGCTGTCGTGACCATTCCATTTAGTTGTCAATTATGGAAAATCTAGTGATTACTGCTTACTTGTTAAAGCCTTCAATTTTCATTTACAGCCTTCAACAAAATGATTAGTCCTGAAGGGGTTTGTGCCAACAGAAGAATCATGAATACTCTGCGACGGCAACGATTTGCATTCATGGCATAGAGGTAGTAATGGTAGTCCAGAACATAAGGTGTCACTCACCTCTCACAAGGTATTTGCGAAGAGCTCGGGTGATCTGGGCCACGGTGGCACTCTGGATGCTGCATCCGAGTTGCTGAAGGAGCACTCGGTTGCCATAATGCAAAAGACCCCCCATGAAGATGGGATAGAGTTCAAAAGGTGGACCCTCACTCTGTTGTTTTAATGGCGGACCATGCACTCCCAAGAGGCTTTGCTCGACTTGATCCAGGACGTCCTCATTGTAGCTGTCTTCCTTGCGGAAAAGCTCGGCGGCCATCGTCCGCGCAATGCTGCCCTTGTTTCGAGTGCTGATTTTCTCATAAAGCTTGGGAAAAAGCTTGAGCAAGTTGAAGACCGCAAAGATTCGGAGTGGGATGAACTTGGAAAAGATATTGACAATGGCGCTCACGTCTTCGCTTGCTTGACCGATGGCCAAAGATACCTGCTTGGTCAGCTTCTCCAGAGCTGATTTATTCTCGCCTAGGACCACATACAGTGCCGCCAGGTACTCCTGCATGGCTGGAACGGCAAATACATACCGCGTCTCATCCTGCTCACCGAGTTCCACGGGGAAATTCTTGCAACTTTCAACACAGGGAGCCAGAAAAAAGTCCAGCACATCAGTTCTGAAAACCGCCAGCTGGCGTAGCTCCTCATCCGTCTTGGTCGTTCCTCCGATCCACTGCTCCAGCTCCTCCGCTGAGAATGAAGTGCGTTTGTATATCACGCCTTCGTAGGCTAGCTTGCCAACGGTGCGGACTACGTACAACATGAGCGAACTTTGGAGATCCGGACCGGGTCCGCTTGCCGCGGTAGCTTTACCCAGTACCTCCCCTCCAAAGTTGAGCCGGAGAAAACTGGTGTAAATGCCGGTCAGCGTCCGGATGGGTGCCGTGGCATCGGTGAAATGCAGAAAGTGCAAGGTGGCGCATGTTAGCCAGCAGTAGGAAGGCAGAAAGCAGGCTGCGGCCAGCTGGCTCTCCCTTTGGAGATTGAGGTAGAGCAGCTGGACGAGAGCTTGAGCATCTTGTGCCTGCGCGAGCTCCCCCCCGCTCTGTTGCAGGAGGCGGCTGGTGAAGTAGGCACGCTGACGGTTTGGGTCGTTGAAGCCACAGATCTGTGCGTAGCGACTCACGTATTTCGAAGGGATGCGATCCAGGGCGGACAGTCTGGTGGTCACCAAAATACTGGCCTGAGAAATTCACATTTCAGAAAGTCGACTTAAAATTCATGATGCAAAATTATGTGTATTGCACAATAAAGTGTGACGGTACAGTGTACTCATTCTTCTTCCCTGATGTGTTGTCCATTCCCTGTAATTCAGAGATCCCCAACCCCCGGGCCGCGGACCGGTACCGGTCCGTGGGTCATTTGGTACCGGGGCGCACAGAAAGAATAAATAATTTACATCATGTTTACATAATGCTAATGCAATGTTACTAGGACTCTGCTAATAAAGTTGTATAAAAATACACAATGGATTCACGTTTATAATTATATTTAAAAGAAAGAAAAAAAAACAGTTTCCATGCCTGTCGTATCATTTTATTTTGTCGTATTTATCCGCCGGTTCGTGAAAATATTGTCTGGGACCACTGCTGTAATTAACATTCAAGCCAATGTCTTGCGAGGTGGAGCTAATTCCTTTTCATCATTCAATCGAAGCCAATTCTGACATTCAGAATTTTGCACAGAAATCCTGTGATCAAACTTGCATGACAGCCGTGCAAGGTGAAAGTCGTTCACATTTGATCACCCAATAGTATTTTGTCTGTACACTTCAGATTATGACAAGAAACATATTTCCACAGAGGATGAAGGTCCAACATTTAAGTGACCTCCATCTTGGTTGTTTTACCTCAGGGAGAAGATACTTGCGGAGAAGGTTGACCACCACTGCACCGGCGGGCAGGGACTCATTTGGGTCACTGCAAAGCTCCGTGGATCCAATCCGGAAGTCAAGTTTCATCTTTTCCATCCCATTGAATAGGAAGAGGACATCTTTGGCCTGGTTGCCCTCCCCGCTCAGGAGAGGGTTTCTTTTCAGGTGGAGGTACTTTCGACTGACGAGGTCTCTCAAGGATGCAACCCTGATCATAATGAATCACAAAGAACAAACTCAAAACAAAATACATTAGGCCGCAGGTTTTTCAAATGAAGCGGGGAAATCCAAGCTGTGATGAAGTGACCGATTTACAAAGAAGGTGTGAAAGTTGAATTCTGCATTGACATACTACGTCCTCCAGGGCAACAAATTGTCATTTGCCAGTCAAATTGGATGCAGACTCTGTGGAACCTTGAAACACGAGGCTACTGAACTAATGCACCAAATAATGATTTCATGCAGCAATGTCCTGACCTAAATCATATTGTTTTGTACAATCGTTCCCCCAAACGTATTTATTTTTAATGTTTCATTATTTATGTTCTTCTACAGTAATTATGTAAGTGAAACGTCTGTCTTTCTGGATACATTTGGCCATGAAAAAAATACCTGGCTAGCTACCTGGCTAGCTATCTATTTGCTATCTATTTGCTACCTATTGGCTATCTATAAGATTGGTAGCTATCGAGCTAGCTATCTGTTGGCTATCAATTAGCGAGCTAGTTCACTTTCTATCCAATTGAGTTACTTCCGGGTTGAGTGAACGCTGGCGCAAGTGGCTGCCACTGCTCACCCACAGAAAAACTGATCCTGTTACTGTAAAGTGACCTTGAGAGTTTTGAAAGGCGCTTAGTAATTGAATGTATTATTATTATTATTATTATTATTATTATAATTATTAGCTATCTTTTAGGTATCTATTATCTAGGTAGCTAGCTTTCTATCTATTTGAGTTACTTCTGGGTTGAGTGAACGCTAGCGCGTGTGGCTGCCACTGCTCACCCACAGAAAAACTGATCCTGTGACTGTAAAGTGACCTTGAGAGTTTTGAAAGGCACTTAGAAATTAAATGGATTATTATTATTATGATGATTATTATGATGATTATTATTACTATACTTGTGTAGGTGGCTTTTGAGAGGCTGGCTTGAGGGCAAATGTTCCTTCAGGTCCATTGGCCTGCTACTATGTTACTTTCATTCCTTGTCATGTGAAAGCAATTAAAATGACTCCAACAAATGTTGGTTTGTCGTGAGCAGCTGGTGACCAATGTTGTACTTGCAAGCACCAAGCAGCCCTCAAGTTGAGTGGCCGGTGGGACTGTTTGAAAAATAGCTCGCCAATGAGGGGATATTGTGATTTTCTGGGAATGTTCTGGAAATGTGCGGCCTGGTAGTCGAGTGCTTCGCACGCCGACTTCACATTGCAGAGGTTGTGAGTTCAAATCCCACTTCTGCCTCCCTATGTGGAGTTTTCATGTTCTCCCCGGGGCCGTGTGGGTTTTCTCCGATTCCTCAGTTTTTCTTCCACATTCCAAAAACATGCATGGCAGGCTGATGAAACACTCTAAATTGTCCTTAGGTGTGAGAGATACTGTTGTATGTCTTTGTGAACCCTACGATTGGCTGGCAACCTATTCAGGGTGTCCCCAGCCTACCGCCCGAAGACAGCTGAGACTGGGTCAAACACTCCCCGCGACCCTCGTGAGGATAACGCAATCCAGAAGATGAATGAATGTTTTGGAAGTGGACGACGTCAAAACTTCCTGAATATTCAGCGCGAGTTTTAAAACTTTAAAATATAGCTTTAATATGCGGTGGAATCTGTAAAATGCGGTCAGTAGAAGTCATTTGAAGTGATTTTACAAATGATGGAGGCAACTTGTCCGGAGGTGTCGGTTGGCCTGTAAGGACAATTTGACCACTCAAGCATTCTCAGAACCTAACTTGTGCCCTGAGAGCACACACACAAGCACATGTATCCAAAATACAAAACTGGCTTACTTAGTCAGCTCGCCAAGATCCTCACAAGAAAAGGGAATCAGCAGTTTGAAGTCAGTCAGCGTGGTCCCGGCACACCAATCCAGCACCAGCTTCCGCACGACTGTGCTTTTACCTGTACCGACTGCGCCGTACAGAAGCACGTTTAATCCTCGATCCTCACACCGGTCTCCACTCGTTTCAAAAAGCTGCTCGACTGTCAGAGAAGAGCCGGAAGATGCCTGGATTTTTAGCGGGAGGCTGAGGAGTCCCGCTCTTTCCTCCGGCTTCCTCTCCAGAATCAGTGGGTCCACGTGCATTGTCTCTGGGCTAAAGTAACCTCCAAACTGCTTCTCTTCCTGGGGAAGATGGCTGAACCAGAGGAACAGCTTCCTCTTGTGGATTTCAGTCGCATCTACAAAAAAAAAAATAATAAAAATAATGCAAATGTGTATTCATAAACAAACAAAAATCCTTGTGTCAAAACACAGCATTAATCTACCAAGACTATTTATTTCACAGTTTTTTTTACTGGATGAAGAAGAAAATGTGCTGTTGTAATCATTAAAGTGTCTTATAAGGGTACTGGTATACAGGGTACTGTATACAGTATTCGCTTCCAAAAGTATTCGAACAGATCGGGAAAAAAATGTAAAACAAAAATGACTTCAAGTGTCCCAAAACTACTTCCAAATGACCTCGGAAATGGCGCGTTTCAGAAGGTCCCACCCCCTTAATCGTGACGTCACGCCAGGACGTCGAGCCTTGCTCTAGAATCAAAACAATGGCTTCAGATTCAGAGAAGATGCTTTCTTGTTACTCATCCGGTTATGAATAGGATTCAAATAGTTCTGAAGAGGAAAGCATACATGTTTGCAATCGATTCAAGAATTTATTCCGTGTCATTTTGAGGCGTCTGGACTCCAATGTAGTTTCCAGAAAATGCACAAGATGGCGCCAGAGCTCCGTTGGAAATGGGCTGATTTGTCTGCTGGGAATTTGTGTTAACTAGTATCAAATTCCTGGTGTAACACACAACGATTCACCATCGCGTTATTTATGTGTTTCCTTCTGATTTTGCCATCAACACGATGTTTTCAGACCAAACAGAGTACCCAAAATGCATTGTGTGTCGCTACCTCGGTCAGGGGCGTTCCTGAATCGTCACCAACTTGAAAACAAGACTTCCTGAATATTCAGCGCGAGTCTTAAAATGTAAAATATAGCTCTATGCGGTGGAATCTTTGTAAAATACGCTCAGTAGAAGTGATTTTACAAAATATAGACACAACTTGTCCGGAGGTGTCGATTGTCCTTTAAGGCAAGATATCAACAGTTCAATTTCAGCATGTCCAGGAATGTACATCTGGATCTGATACACAACCGACAAAGTTTTAGCTTTTCCATCACTATAATATACAAGTTAAGCTCTGATTCAGCGGTTGATGAAACTTTCTCACAGAATTGTTTACACTTGTAACTGTCCATTTCCACCAATCTGACGACTGTTGTTTGCACACTCAACATCAGCGGTTTCTTTCTTCTCTCAGACAAGTTAAATGGTTGCAATTGCAAAAGTGCTGTTTGGCTATTGGGCTTTCTTTCTTTGTTTTTTTCTAAGCTTCACAACTGAACTACATGTTTTTATACTCTTTTCCAGTTCTCTGGTTTTATGTTGAGCTCATTCCTGGCTCACATAAAAGTTGTCTCCATAGGCAAAACCCAAACCCGAAATTGAGTGTACTGTTTATTTTGTTCATGTAACACATCTGAATAACAACAACAAAACAAACACCTGTCGGTCAGTCACACGGCAATATGTAAAGCTGATGGAGAATAAGTAGTTATCATATTTAAAAGTTTCACAGGTTAAACTGTCATCTTCATCTAGGAGATCTGGTCTTGGACAGAAGTTAGGACAGGGGAAACTCATTTATCACCGGAGTAATTTAAGACTTGAAACTCCTTCACAGGAAGATGCTCATTAGCCATTTAGCTCATTAGCCATTTATCAGTTCATGGAAGAGACACTGTTTTATTGCTTACAGCTGTTTTACTAATGTATCACTTAAATTTTCATATGCTCTCAATAAATAGCTTGGCAGAGGGCTGCATAATTCAGACGTCTGTCATGAATGGCTACGTCTCCTGTCGGCAGTAAAAGAGGTTTTTTTTTCTGGGTTCGAGTCTTTGTCCAGTGTCCGATCGAACATCCCTGACAAAAACTCACAAGACAACAATGAGTTTGGAAAAACAAGTTGTCAAAAACAAGGTCTTTTGAGATGTACTTTTCTGTACAAGCCAGATGTAAGTACAAGATGAAACATTACCCTAATGCCTCATACATGTTTTTATTTTAATTATATCAAACCCAAATGTTTTTCGACTAATGCACAAAATAACCATTATCCTTATTGTTACTATAACCACACCGATCAGAATGAACTGTTTACCTGCTTCTACTGTAGTGGAGCAGACCTTCCTGCAGTAAAATGCAGCACCTGGGAAGAGACAAAGATCCGCTCTTCTCTTCCACTTCCAAAATACAAAAAGGCGACTCGCGTGTCTGAGAAAAACACAGACAGATCATTCTGGTCAGTTCAGCAGGAAACCATTGTTCATACACTTTACAGGACGCCCTCCCCCGACAAACCAGAAATGTAACACATCATGGTCCTGACAGTAAGTCTGATTCAGTAGGATTATGCATCATGCACTTGCGCAGATCGACCCCTTGTGGTGATTATAGCTTTTTGCCCCGGAAGAGAGAAAAAAAATCACCAATAGCCTTTTGCTATCAGACGGCCATATATTTCAGGTCTTATGGCCGTTGCTGATCAAGCCCCCGCCGTTTTGCAGCTTATATCCTTTCTAAGAGGGTTACTGACTGTATTGATTGTGTCGACGATTAATACTGCTGTTCTTAAATTTGGCAATGATTTTGGTCATCTTTTTTTTTGTTTTGTTTTTTGCATTGAGCACCAGTCCCACAAACATTAGTGCCACGTGCTTGCTTCACATGTTTTAAGAGCAGAAAATAGCTGCACGTGTCATTGCAGGTTGAAACAGGTATGATTAACATACCTGACGCGTTCACTTGGATTTAAGAGAGCACATCAAATTACCACCCTCTATTTGAACTAAAAACTCTTCCAAGTTGATCTTTAAGAACATATACACAGTCTTTTTCTATAATAATGACAACTCACTTATATAACGCATCACCCTTTTATTCGGTAGATAGCAACTGTTCATCTCAGTCCCACATCAACCAGACGTATTCATTGACTCACACTGAAAACATCACCGTCAATCAAGACAGCTGTCACATTGCTTACACGCTTACCGTTTTGGTGAAATCAGACAGGTCTGTCTGTACATTCATGAAAACAATATGGGTATGATCCACAAGAGCAAAGTTGTATGAGTATGGGGGAAGTGCTTCCAATATATTCTGAGGGTTAAGACTCCACAATTGTTTAACTTTTTTCTTAGGCCTTTTTTTATTTTTCACAGGCAGATGGCATAAGTGGTGCCCAAGAAGAAAAACTAGGTGCGACAACAGAACTCAGGCAGTAAAAATGTGAGACGCCCCTCTCTGTCCTGGCTAAAAGTAGGACAAGAGGTCAACCTACCTCTTGCCAATAACGCACTAAACTCGTTAATCTGAAGAGTGATTCCACACGTTTCATCTTGAAAAGTAAATTGACGTCCGCTCACTTCTATGTAAGCTCTGTCAAGAAAAATCCAATGGTTCGGTTTTTAATTCCGGTTACTTTTAAATATAAACCTCACCACTTGGTTTCTAATCGAGGACTTTTCAAACTTCCCGAAATTCATGTTCTCTTAGTGTTTCGCCTGTCAACAAAGATTAGGTC